>NW_026681858.1:0-19249 GCF_028640845.1 Ahaetulla prasina | reverse complement strand
CATATTGAATAATCTGCTGTAGGCAAAGCATTTTGTAATAAATAATGAAGTAACTGATTTATTATGACAACTTATCCTAAATTTCTCATAAACAAAAGAATACAGGGATCATTTGAAATTGCAAAATAAAGCCTGTTGTGCTTTAAGTTCCATGTTGATTATAATAGAATGCTATAAAAATGTTAGTATTACTGAGCCCAGGCATGGTTTTATGTTTACTTAAAAGTAGTACTGCAGTCCACAAAAATATATGTCTCATCATGGAATTTCCTTGGTATCTATTTTCCACAATATTCAATCTTTCGTGTTTGCTTACTTTTTAAATTAAAAACCTAAACTTACATTTAACGGACTAGTTCTGTAATACAAATAGAAGGATTATAGAGTATTTTGGAAGTATTACTCATCTATCTTTTAGGATTATAAATGAATTTTCCACCCTACCTAGTAGCAAACCTGGGGGTGGGGAGAACTAAATATTCTCCAGGTGAATAATAGAATTCTGTATGCATTATTTTCTGGGGAATGTTAATGTAAAGGATAAAATGAATAAAGGTTGGCGGGACCAGCAGCCAGCCCCTCCTGAACGCCCGGTTCCTGTCTTCTATAGAGGTCATTCGGCCTCATGGTCATATGCCGGGGAGGGCATAATAGCATATTCTTGCAGTTCCTGTTTTACAGCTCAGTGCGTCGGTCTGCCGCATCATCCTCGTCCGAAAGCTGGAAGGCACCAGGAGGAGGAGGTGCTTTTCAACTAGCAGACTCGATCCCATTGGATACAGACCGAGTCACTCCCATGCCTGGCTGCTGGTCCCGCCAACAGAGAAAGGACATTCAGGTAGGACCAATGTCCATTTACTGGGATTAAATGTTTTTCATAGGTCTGATAGATGGAACCTAAGAGACCTGTTTTTGTTTGACATTTTAATTCATGCTAATTTACGAATACATAGCATACCACCACTCTCTTTTCCTTTCTCCTTCAAGATTTGGTTTGGATGCCTTTTACATTAATCTGACCTGCCCATGTAAAGAATAGACTGGGAGAAATGCTGAAAATCACTCGACTTCCTCTTTCCATGGAAAACTGAACGGAATGTGGTGTTAGATCTGCGAAAGAAGGCCCGTTGAATTTAGCTGCAGTGATGAGTTCTGAAGAGAAAGGAATTTCTCCTGCTCACAGAACCTCCACACCATCACATAAGGCTGATTCCTCTTCATCATTTTCCCAATGGGACACTAGGCAGGTAAGTGAAAGAGGATTCTTTTAATTATGTATGTAGAAATCCTGCAAGTTAGTTGGGGCGTTCTTTATTTACTTTGCCTTTTAAAGAAAAAAGTGAGTCAGTGGATAAAATTATTTCAGTAAAGATAGCTGCAATTAATAATGGCAAAATCCTTTGTGAATTCTCTAGTTCTTTGTTTTCTGGTACCATTTTATCCTACATTACTTTAGTGCAGGGGTGTCAAACTCAAGGCCTGGGGCCGGATCCGGCTCGCAGGGTGCTTAGATCTGGCCCGCAAGGCTGCCCTGAAACCAGCAAAGGACCGGCTCGTGGTGCCTCTGCCATTGAAAATGGAGCTTGGGAGGGCTGCATGTGGCCCGCCCAACCTCCGTTTTTGCTGGCAGAGGGTTGCAGGAGGCTGTTGCAGCTTGGGAACCCCTTTTCTCTGGCAGAGTGCTCGGGCCACCAAGTGATGTCAAGCTGGCCACGCCCACCATGGCCACACCCACCATGGCCACATCCACTCCAGCCCACCCCGGTCAAACACAACCCTGATGCGGCCCTCAATGAAATTGAGTTTGACACCCCTGTTCTAGTGTATCCACTCATGTTGGATTATACAGTCTGCCTAATCCCTTCTACTGCGATATTGAAACCTTATCCCTGAAGCTTCAGTCTCTCTTGTTCTTCCACCTACCCTGTTGAAACACGTTCAGTTTTTTTTTTATTCCACCTCTGACAATAGTGAGTTATTTTCAACCCTCCTTCAGATGCTCCGTTGCCATTCCCTGATTCCTTATGATCAAACAGTACTGGCAGGATCAATCCTTTGCTTTTTCTTTTTTTGGAATACTGGTGGTAATGGCTAGCAGTGTATCAAAGCGAAATATTGGTCTTCTAATGCCTGATATTTTACTTTCCAAGAATGCCTCTCCCAAGATGTCACACAAGGGACCCATTGCTATTCTGAGGAAATTTTCCTGTCAGAGCTACCTTGAAAGCTGTTAGCTTGTCTATAAGGAAGAGATCATAAATGGTTATATCATTCTTTGTAGAATATATCTTTGTGACTTCAGCCAGAACTTAGATGTAATTTGGAATTGGCATTAATTATTAATTCCAAATCTAAACATATTGTCGTGTCCCACTCCTCCGCTGACGGCCGGGTCAGGAAATCCGAATCAGGCTTGCCTCTGCAGCTCTGCCCAAAGTCCTAGCAAAGTCCTCAGAGCAGGCAGGAGACCAGAAAGTGACTTCAGCAAGATAAGTTCGACTTTGCCTGACTCAGAGACTGCCAGAAAGCAGATCCTTTATATAGGCCATGGGGTGTGGCTCCATGACTCAGCACTCATTAAGGCCTGCCCCTCCCTTCTGTTGCCTCCGCCTATCCAGTCTTCTGATGCGAGGGTCACTCCAATCAGCAGCTGTTGGAAATAAACTTTCCTCAGGCTCACATGCTGTGGAGGAGGGGGAGGGGTCTAGCTGCTCCATTTGCCTGGGCATGGAGCCAGGGCTGGGGCCGGGGGGTGCTCCCTCCTCTGCAGCCTGCTTGGGCATGGAGCCAGGGCTGGGACCGGGAGGTGCCCCCTCCTCTTCAGCTTGTCTGGGCATGGAGCCAGGACTGGGGCCGGGAGACATACATTCCTCCGTGTTCGGGAGCAGATAAGAAGGCCCCGGCTGCTGTGAGAGCGGGCAAGACACAACACATATGTTTTAGGTGAAAGATAAATATATTCTATATGCAATATTACTGATTAAAATAATTCTAAAAGTGTGATCTAAGGCATTACTAATTACTCCTTTGCCTGGTCTTGAATAGTGTCATTACCCACACCCAAAAAAACAGTTTCTGTTTTTATATAAGGACTAAGCAGTGGCAATTCCAAATGTGATCCATGATTCCCAAACAAGCAGTTTCAAATTGTTTTATTATTCCCAGGTTATATCAAAATTTGTCCCTGGTAATTACTTCCAGTTTAAGAAAGGAATGCATTATAAAGATGCAGAATTGATAGTATTGTATTCCAGTAATCATTCATCATGTGTTAATTAGTCTTTTATTTCTTGAACTTAATTTGTTCATTTTAAATTCTGTCATTAAAAAAATTTCTGTCTCCCGCAAAACATTAGTCACACTTGCTATTCAGTTGTTTTCATGATGCATCTAGTTTACTGTTGATGTTTTCCTCTATTATTCTTTTAAATGACTGAGGTAGTTAGAATAAAATGTAAATCACTTAACTACATTAATATAATATAAAAAATAAAAATCAAATAAAAGCATTCAAACATTTGAGACAACTAAACATTATTAAAAGCCAATAAGAAAAAATAGATCTTTAAAGCTGGGCCCAATGATTAACACTTTAAAGTACTGATAACCAGTACTTATTCCTCTCCAAAAATACAAATAAAAAGTTCAACTGCTTAGAAAAAGGTATAAAATTCTGTTTTATTATCTCCAGACTCCATTCTGGTTGCTGCATTTTGACTCTGCAATTCCTAAACTATATTAGAATTAGAAGAATTAGAATTAGAATTCTAATTCAAATCCAAGATTATTCTCAAACTTTACACAGGCCATGTAGCTCCATCCAAACTTAAGAAACATCAGATTCTCTAGATCAAAGTATACCATGTAAGAATGAACACCTCAGTTAGTTTGGATTGTTTTCATTTTATTATCTCTTGTCAGGCTCATTACTGTTTAATAGCTCTTTCTCCCTCCCTCCCTCTCTCTCTCTCTCTCTCTCTCTCTCTCTCAGATAGATAGATAGATAGATAGATAGATAGATAGATAGATGAGGAAAAGAGCATTATTGTCTTAAAGACTCAAAAAAATAGATTTATATATCATAGCATATTAATAAATATTCCTGGATCAATAATATAAATAAACCAGGTGGGCTGTGCCCAGTGGTGCCATGCAACAGCAGAAGTTGATTAACTGGTATAATTCTAGAATCATACAGATGGAAGAGATCAAATAATCTATTGAGCCCAATTCTCTCTGCAAAAGTCCAAATTAAAGTATCACCAGTAGACTACTCTCAACCTTCCCCTAGATAGCCACAAAATTTCTGTAAATTTCTTTTGACAAATTGTGTATTTGTGTAATTGTTTCTTCAAGAGGTTTTAACTGAGCATGACTTCCCTTATGCAAATATCAAGCACCCAAAGAAGATTTTTTCAATATTCTGCTCTTTTAATTTTCTGTAAATTATGTTTTGATAAAGAATAGGTGAGTCACCTTTAAAGAAAGCACTTTCAACAGAACATTGCAAGACATATTCAGATCTTTGTACTTTCAAACACATATATCAAGAATAAATTTATTTTACCTTTTAGTACTGTGCTTGACAGATTTAATTCAGCTCAACTCAACTCAACTCAAGGCAGGATCAAACTCATGTTTATCTTCAAGCATAGAGTTTGATTTACTTTGACCTAATTAATTTTCACATTATTATAGTGTATACAGTGAATGTGCGTTTTTTCCTAAAATATCCATCTGTGAAGTCTAATGGACCTGCTCTGCTATGGGTGGCATCTGCCATCATAATTAGGGTTACCACATCTGGGAGCAAAAATTCAGATAACTACTAGATGTGGGAAAGAATCAGATTTTTTTTGTACATCTTGGTCTGAATTTGTGCAGCCCAATTATAATATTCCTACACACGAATCCATTCTTGTCTCACACATGTTTGCTTAATATAAAAAGAGTATGTACATAATCTCCTGTTGTACTTTAATCAAGACTGTTGACATAAGCCATTTTATATTAACTCAATGTAATTTTGGAAATTTTAGGAAAAAAAGTTTAATTATAGTACTTTAAGTTGGCAGAAAAAGACTGTCGAATATTAAGTGCTGACTGAAATAACATTCAGTACTAAACTTTGAAAATACTTTGTCTATTTTGTTTATTAGAACAAAATGTTTTTGTTTCCATTCCCTCAAAGCGTCTTACTTATGTATGAGAACTAAGTATTTTCTATGACAAAAATGTACTCCAGTCTTTTCTTTGTGTTTTAGAGTGGCAACAATCTGGGTCCTCATTTTAGCTACCTTTTAAAGGATGGAAGGCTGAGTCAACCTTGGGCCTGGTGGGTTGCTTGAACCTGCAGTAATTGCAGGCTAAGACTGCAAATCATTTTAATAACAGCTTCTTACAGCATGAGCCACTAGCTTTCTAGGTAATCTTCATTTCTACAAAAATAGTGATTCTGGGATTAATAATAATAACAACAACAACAACAACAACAACAGAGTTGGAAGGGACCTTGGAGGCCTTCTAGTCCAACCCCCTGCCCAGGCAGGAAACCCTACACCATCTCAGACAGATGGTTATCCAACATTTTCTTTAAAATTTCCAGTTTTGGAGCATTTACAACTTCTGCAGGCAAGTTGTTCCACTTATTAATTGTTCTAACTGTCAGCTAACTGTCAGGAAACGAGAATGATTCAGATTATGCTTAAAGAATACAAGCATTTAAAAAAAGTATTAAAAGAACTTGAAAGTATATTTTCTGGATTGCATTTCATGCATATAAATAGTTTATAAACTATTTTTTGAAAAAAAAATCAATTAAAGGACTTTTATTTGAAGTGGATCTTGCATGTGCCTTCTGTGGCCAGTTTTAATTATACCAATTCACTGTAAGGAATCTAATGCAGGTAGTTCTTGACTTTCAACAGTTCATTTAGTGACTGTTCAAAGTTACAATGGCTTTGAAAAAAATGTTTATGTAACCAAAATTTGGTCTCGTGGGCAACTGGGTCATATTTATGACGGTGGCAGTGTCCTGGATCATGTGATCCCCTTCTGTAATATTCTGACAAGCAAAGTCAATAGAGAAGCCAGATTCACTTAACAGCTGTGTTACTAACATAACAACTGTAGTGATTCACTTTGCAATTGTTGCAAGAAAAGTCATAAAATGGGGCAAAGCTCACCTAACTGCCTGGCTTAACAAATGAAATTTTGGGCCCAGTTACGGTCATAATTCGAGGACTGCTTGTATCCTTTTCATCCTTCCCATCTTCCCCACCTTGAATCATCATTGCTGGGTTTCATAACTGGAGAGGTCTAACAGAGCTTGCTCAGCCCTTTACTGAAAGTGTGAATCTTTGGAGAAAACTATTAAAATAAAATATCCTACACCTTCTTGAAACATGTGTTTCTCATCTGCATTACGAGGAAGAAAGATTGGATTAAGAAACAGCTTTTTAAAATTAAAAGTTATTCTAGTTAATTGAAAATAAATAAATAAAAATGTACGTGTATATAATGAAAACACAATACATCTGCTTTCATAAATTCTGGCACTAGAAAAAAAACCAAATGACTACTATCAATGCATTTTCTTCCTGACAAAAGAACGAAGACAAATCATATGAAACTAAGCAAACTATAAGAAGCATACACATCTCCCTTGAATTACAGTGGTAATTGGTGCCTGATTGTTAAACAGGTCATTAAGCATGACATCATGTGACCACATTCCTTAGTGACTGCAGTCATGACAGTCCCTGTTGCTGTCATTAACATAACCTAATCATTAAGTGAGAACCCTGATTGGAACCATTTCTAGCTTCATCCTTTCCAGCTCAGATCCTCAGTGAGTTAATTGATTGCTTCAATTACTTGGAAGCTACAGTGGCACTGAAAAAAGTGAGTTACGACTACTTTTCACACTTATGTCCTTGCCGCATCCCCATGGTTATGTGATCAAAATGTAGCCACTTGGCAACCAACTCATATTTATGATGATTGCAGTGTCACATGATCAAAGTCTATAGAGAAGCCTGATTCACTTAACAATTGTGTTACTAATTTAACAACTGCAATGATTCACTTAACAAATGGGGCAAGAAAGGTTGTAAAATGGGGCAAAACTCACTTAACAAATTTCTTACTTAACCAACGGAAATTTTGGGCTCAATTGTGGTTGTGAGTTGAAGACTACCTGCATGAGTTTTTGAGAATAATTTTGTATATAAATACTGCAAGGTACCATATATAATGAAAAACCTTTTACTGAAGGCTGAATTCAGCATAACACAGTCCTTTAATCTTTCCCTGTACTACATCAGTAATGTATAGAAGTGCTGTTTACTACAAGTCTCTGTTCTAATGTATAGAAGTGCTGTTTACTACAAGTCTCTGTTCTATTATAAAAATTGAAGGGATTGAACATGATGAGTAGAATGATTTTGATAGTTATTGCTAGGTAGAACACTTAAAATCAGCCGTAGTCATTTGTTTCCAATCAAAGAACATGGTTACAATTTGAAATACTGCTCCTAGAATTATTGTGTTTTGATGTACCCAGTAGTTATGCTAGGTACATCTTTTGCAAATAGATGACATCTTTGCTTGCTATAACTTCAGATATGTACATATGAACTAGGTTTCTTCCAAACATTTTTTGGAAAAGAACTAAGCCCAAATAGAATTAAGGAGATTTTAACCACGATTAATTATGAATGGAATGAGATGCTGCCAAAACTGATACCTTCTAGGGGTATATAGTTTAACCTTAGAATTCCCTCAGTAATTTCCTTAGCATATACTTCTGGAACATTCTTGTTCTCAGTGTTGCTTATGTAATATCCAGTTTCGTATTTATTTGCTAACTAAAGGCAGTCTTATTGAATTCAGTGGGATAGATTTTATGTAAATGTACCCTGGGTTGCCAAAACAGCTTGCATAATAGGCACCACAGAACTGAAATTTTGATCTGTTTGGTTCTGTTCTCTCCTCTTCTCCCCACTTTCCTCAGGAGCCAGACAGCTGGGAAATTATAGAAGGCTTGAAAATTGGCCAGACTAATGTCCAGAAGCCAGACAAACATGAAGGAGTCATGCTGAAGAAAGGAAATGGCCTTTAAAAGGCTGGCACAAGGTAAAATATGTGTAAAACATGTTAGGTGCCGTTATTTTCAATTATTACCCCAAATTCATCATGAACTGTAGCAAATTGAACTCTGTTCAGAAACTGACTAGCAGTCGTTGAATCATGCCTACCTCTTAAGTCCCTGACCTTGAATTGAATGATAAAACTGAAGGAGGCTTTCACTTCTTTCTTTGTTTTGCACTCATGTAATATGTTGAATTCTATCAGCATTCAAGGGAACACGATTAAACCTTCAGTTCCTTGTAAGGATAGAAACAGTTATTATGTGATCATATGTCCTTTACAGAAATTTAACTGCATCAGCATATATATGTATTACTCAGTTATAGACATACACACAGACAGAGGAAAAGCGAGAGATTAAATGGATTGTGAAATATAAATTGTACTCTCTTATGAAGATATATGTGATTCAGAGTGAAATATATTTCTGGTATGGAATAGAAAATACCAAATCCCCTGGTTAAATTGACATATTTGATTGGAGAAAAAAACAGTATCTACATTTAGTGTAGACTTATGGACTTATGATTTATGGTTTGGATGATTAGAAAGTATAGATAGACTATAGAAAGAAGAGAGTAATGTTTTAATCTTAGAGAGAGAGGTTAAAATATAATTATACTTAATACCTGCTGAGAAAACAATTGGAAGTCACTTCTTTATATCTTATTTTTTTTCTTTTTTCTGCTTTCCTTTTTTTTCTGTACCTTCTTTTAACTTTTTTGTATTTTTAGCTTTTTTGTTTATTTCTTTATTGTTTTCTTTTAGTTTGTATTAGTTCTTACTATTCTTCTTGAAACTCAATAATGTCTGGCTGTCTGATCGAATGTTGGTTTGATTATTGTAAAAAGTAATTGTTCAGACTCCATGACAATCAGTTATTGAATGAAGTGATGATACAGAAATCCTTGAGTGTGATGTATGAAACTCAGAATAAAATTGTACCCTGTTTCCAAAATAAGATATCCCTGATAATAAGCCCAATTGGGCTTTTTTATAGCAATAAGACCAAGCACTTATTTCAGGGTTCAAAAAAATATAATACAGCGTCTTATTTTCAGGGAAACACGGTAGGTGTTTAAGAGAGTAAGAGTTTCTCTGAGATTGGAGAAGCATTTGACAGGAATGGTTCTTATAAAAAATGTATCAGTTTGACTTATGAGGCCTTTGTGTCTTTTTTGTGATTCTGATGCAAACACTTGCAGGAAATCAGGTTCTCTTCATTTAAAAGGTTCTGCCAAGTAAAGTTGCTTAAGACCCTAGCCTTCAGAAACCTAATTCTAGTCAAGCTTTCAGACTCAGTAATTCAGTAGGGTTATTGAAATTGCCTCATGCATGCTTTGATTCAATTCTGTCAAATAAAACAGAATCATTTTCAGAAATTCAGACAGGCTCCTTTATCGGTACAAGCTGCAGAATCTTGCTGCTTTTGTCAGAATGATGAAAACGGTATTGCGTCTGAAGCTCTGCTCCCCCCCACCTCCCGAGATATCCTTGTTACATCATAATGCACATAGACCGGGGCAGGGTTTGCATCAAGTGCTGCAGTGCTGCTTGTGTCAGTCTGATTCTGTCATGGTCTGTTGGAATGACCTTGGGAAGCAAGAGAAAGAGACGCAGACTAGATAACTCTTGTGCCAAAGTATCTCAGTCTGGAAGAGGAAAAAAAGTTTGGGAAGCATCTCAGAAGGCACCCTCCCTAGTTTTCTAGAAAAAAAAAGTAAAATGATGTGAGAGGTGCTTTCAGGCTTGCAAGATTTTATTTATTTATTTATTTTATTTATTTATTTATTTTGTCACAACAGTATATATAAGCATAAGCACGAAAATAACTATATAATATATAAGCATATATATGAGTATAAGTATGTAATAACTATATTAATTGGATATAATGAAAGGAAACAATAGGACAGGAATGGTAGGCACGTTGGTGCTCTTATGCACGCCCCTTACAGACCTCTTAGGAATGGGGTGAGGTCAATAGTAGAGAGTTTTTGTTTAAAGCTTTGGGGATTTTGAGAAGAGACCACAGAATCAGGTAGTATGTTCCAAGTATTAATAACTGTGTTACAGAAGTCATATTTTCTGCAATCAAGTTTGAAGCAGTTAACATTGAGTTTAAATCTATTGTTTGCTCTTGTATTGTTGTGATTGAAGCTATTTCTATAACCTTACAGTAAAGGTAGCATTAGCATTGTTTTGTGGTTCTTGTCTAGACTAGTTTGAGGGGCCAATAGATCTTCCCTTTCTCTACTCTGGGGACATCAGTGCTTTTTATTCAATAGGATTACATAGGCCCTGTTCTTACCCATTCTGAAAATGCTTTGTTCCCATATGATCCTGTGAGCTATTTGTAACAAAAAAGGTTATGGGTTGTATTGCCATACACCATAGCGCAATTCATAAAGCAACTTTAATTATTTAGCTTTAGGATTGATTATGTTCCATCAAACTGGTGTGGACCAATCCTAGCTATGAAATTCTGTCCCTATCTTGGCCCTTCATTTCTTGTAATGATGTTTATTGCTGCATGCAGTGTGCTTATGTCTTCATTAAAAATTTTATATAGTCTCCATTGCATTGTGATCTACATTTTTTTTTCTACAGCGCTTTTTTGTTTTGGACAATGGAATGTTGAAATATTCAAAGTCACCAATTGATGTAAGTAACCCTGGGGCTTTTTAAAAAATGAGTGTTACATATTATTTGGATGCTTAGTTCCAGTAGTGATACAGACATTCCTGTACTACAGAGAAAAGGTATAAATTCTGCTATTCAGTTCTGCTTTTGTCCCTACCCGCCTCTTTTTATCTCAAACATTCTGGATTTTTAAGTTTTATAATTTGTCAGATTTTATTTGTGGCAATTAGACAATTTTTAACCTGCTGAGTTGTTAGTGTCTCTGGGCTTGATTGTTTTCCATTAGTTATTTTATCACCTAGAGATGAAATCTCATTCCTGTGGTTTCTCCCTACATCAGGGAAGAAAGCACACCCCAACTAAGATTGACAGGGCAAACTCTTGTTTATAACCAGCCATTAAATTCCACCCTCTGGCTCTTTTAAATTATTAAGAATTAAAACTGAAAGCACACCAGCTTCTTGCCTTAATAGTACTACTTTGAAACTTTACTTTGGTCCGATCAGTGTTCTGCCCTTTGCAATATTATTTGATTGATATCATCTGTGTACCTATTATGCAGCACCTGTGTCCTTGTAGGTCAAGTGCCTTGGAAACTCTATGTGCCATTTGCTGCTCAGTGGACTACAAAATACATCAAACACTCAATTTCACAGAACAATAGAGGGGAAGGGATGATTGGTAGATCTGAATGTCCATTAAATGGCAAAGGGGATGCATAAAACAGTAAATGAATTTTCTCCATTGCTTTCATGAACCAATTTTTAATGAAGATTGGTAAATCAAGGTTTACCATACTAATAAGTAGTGGTTAAAGTTTTTAAATTGTAACTTTTTAATTTTAATTATAAGGTGATTGTAGACCATAATAAAATAATTATTTTTACCATAACAATACAAGTCAATAATCATATAAACATTGGAAAAATTCTAGCCTACAAAAGCATTAAAATAATAAATAATTATTACTGAAACTTCATAATTTAGCAACTTAAATAAACAGCAATATAAAACAAACAAGGCCTACAATATTGTAGATGAATTTAGTTTTTGTTGCATCTTTAGAACTTCATAGATTACCTATATATCTATATATGTTAGAATTAAGTACATTTTGTTACTTATTTTATAAAATTTCAGCACAAAATGCTTGTAAAACACAAAAACGATCTTAGTTATAATTAATTTTCCTTTTGTGTATAATTGCAGGAAGGGAAAATTGGTTCAGAACATGTCGGTATTTTGTTCAGAGCAAGAGTTACTCATATTTTTTGGAGTATAAGATGCACTTTTTCCTCCCCCTAAAAGGGGGTGAAAATTTGGGTGTGTCTTATACACTGAATGTAGCCCGCCCCGCCCACTGGCCTCCACCCTTTGGCCTCTGCCTCCCAGCAATTTACCTTCTTGCAGCAAGCAGCAAGAAGAAACAGGCCATTTCAGCTTCAGCACAGTCTAATTAGCACAAGTCGATTGCGCGTTGCATCGGCTACCCAACTCTCAGCTGCAGGGATTGCCCTTGTCTATTGCTGCAGGGACCTCTGCTGCTTGCTGAAGGAGGTAAATTGCTGGGAGCAGATTTTTTTTTCTTGTGCTAATCAAGCTATGCTGAAAATGAAAATGAAAGTAAAGCAGCTGTTTGCTGTTTACTGCAAGGAGGCAAAATTGCTGGGAGCCAGAGGCAGATTTCTTTTTCTTGTTTTCCTCACCAAAAAAGGTAGGTGCATCTTAAAGTCCAGAGCATCTTATACTCAGAAAAATACAGTAACTATTTAGGTAACATTATTTTCAGTTATTTCTGAAATATCATGTGTACAATGGATGACAAATAGAAGTTAATATGCTTATTTATGTAGTTTGTGCCTTCGGGCCTATTTTGGAATTTATACAGGTATAAATTTTTCATGAGGGCAGAAACTCTTTATTATTTATCAGTATAAGTTGATCTTTACAGATGTAGTATTTGCATATGAATGATGTATCTTGCCAGACTTAGCCATTTTTTATCATCATAGCTTTTACTATTATATAGGTGAACCAGTGTTAATCTCAATTTATTTATTTAGCAATGAAAGTAGCTGTCATACAAATGTCACTTAAATTAGATGTGTAATTTTTGGCTGTATGTATATGTAGATTATCTCAATCGTAGCCGCAAGCTTGTTTTTCATTCTCATATTTAAACATCTGTCATTTGCTTGGTTTAGTTCTTAAAATAGTTTTATACATAATTATTCCACATCTTTTATTTACTCAGCCTGTGAAATGTTGATAAGTATGTGTGAAAAAAAGCAGTGTGCTTCTTACATAATAATCCTGTCCTGATAAGCAGCGTATGATAATGTCTTCCCAACTTTTTCTTATTTCTGCTATTTTATGTACCCTTGCATTATATCCCAGAAAGCTATACATCTGTCCATCCATTCTAAAGAGCAATAACTTACCAATTTTGCTTTTTATTTCTTAATGTGTATACGTTTACTCTTCTTTTTTCCCCCCCAGACTCAGAAAGGGAAGGTTCATGGGAGCATAGATGTGGGATTATCGGTTATGTCAATTAAAAAGAAAGCACGTAGGATAGATCTTGACACCGAGGAGCATATCTACCATTTAAAAGTAAGGAATATTTCTACTAATTTTTATTTTCACGTTTTGCTTTAAAAGGAAGATCAAATACTATTATTGGATTCCTCACTCATACTGATCTTTTAATTAGGTAAAATCCCAGGATTCATTTGATGCTTGGGTGTCAAAGTTGCGCCATCATAGATTATATCGTCAGAATGAGATTGTGCGTTCGCCACGGGATGCCAGTTTCCACATATTCCCTTCAACTTCCACCACTGAATCTTCACCAGCTACTAATGCCACAGTGCTGGAAACTAAGGTATAATCTTTTTTGGTCAGGAAGAATACCATCCTTCAGTTCATACATAGTTGTTTTATAATGTACAACATTGCTATCCACTCATTTTTTTCTATTATGGATGCAAACGAAAATGGATGCCAAAAAGAAGATCACACTCAACAAAGGAACCTACATTATACAGGTAGTCCTCGACTTACAACAGTTCACTTAATGACTATTTCCCATGGTCATGAGATTTATATTCCGATGCTTGACCACTGACTCACATTTATGACAGTTGCATTGTCCCAGGGTCATGTGATCACCTTTTGCAACCTCTGACAAGCAAAGTCAATGGGAAGACCAGATTCACTTAACAACAGTATTGCTAATTTGACAGCTGTAATGACGCATTTAACAAAAGTCGTAAAGTGGGGCAAAACTCACTTAAATTCCTCACTTAGCAACATAAATCTTGGGCTGAATTGTGGTTGTAAATTGAGGTCTACCTGTACCACATTTACTGAAATACTTGTTATTAAATTTAATTTAGACTAGAGTGTCAGACACATACATGCTTCAAGTTTTAAAGAAGAGAATAACAATTATCACTTTATTTTTATCACAGGCAGTTTTTCTCAGAGACTTCTCACAGGTATATGTATATATTGGCTATATCTTTCTTTAGGTCTCTCAGAATAATTTCCCCTGGCAACCGTCTATCCCTTGCAGTAGCAGTCTACCTGAAACATGTACTACTGGCCAAAGTAAAGTAGTTGCTTGGTTGCAAGAATCAGAGGAGATGGATAAGTGTGCAGAAGGTCAGTACCTCCTTCCTTTAATCTTCACTGCTACAGATAGAGCTACATGCAGAACATAACTTGAAGCTATGATGGAAATGTACTTATTCTATGTTATACAGCAAAAAAATTAGGAATTTTCCCTTGGCTGTACTTAAAATGAAGACCCCTCTTTTTAATTATATGCTATTTTTTGAAGAACCATCAACATTCAGATTTTCAGGACTAATCAAAAGTCTTTCCTAATGTTAGTATATTTTATAGTACTTCTACTTAACAAATATTTCCTATGTAATATATACATCTGTAATTCAAAGCTGAAAATTCTGTAGTTTCTATGTATTATAGGTAATAATAACAACGCATTTTATACTTTCTACTTCAATGTATCCTTTAAATTTTTTTAAATCGTTATCATTTAACTCAGAAATAATAATTGTAGGGATTAAAAATAACCCAAAATGAATGTTAGAATGTTCCCACTATTTGCCTTGAAATACAGTTTAAGAAGAAAGAATAAAAACCTTCCCAAAGCTCTTGAGTGTTTCCAGGCAGTTTTTTCAATGGGTCTTCCCACCACATAAATTGTTCTGTTCTGCATATGGAATAATTTGCTCTCATGATAGCCACCAGTTAATTCTGAGAATGTTTGGGGACATGCAGGAAGAAATTTTAACAGCAGTGTGAAATAGAGAAGGAAGCCCAAAATCTGTTAGCATAATGTGGCATGAACTTTATAGATTTTTACTGTGTGATCATCTTGTTTCCTTTATAGAATGTTAATGGGGAATGGGGGGTTTCAGATGTTGTCATTTCAGTAAGTTCTCTTGTGTTCCTCTAGCAAATTAATCTTAAAGTAAGTTTTTGTTCTAAATCTGTTATTTTTTTGTCAGATCTTGCACATTGTCAATCAAATCTTGTAAAACTCAGTAAAATTCTTCAGAACTTAGAAATACTTCAGAGAACTCAGTCAGCACCTAGCTTCACAGATATGCAGGTAAATAAAATTGTTTTTAAAAATTATTAAAATAATGCTTATACTATCTATTTTGCATTTGGAATATTCTGTATGAACATTCTCTGCTAACACTATCAGTATATGAACTTCTAGTATGACACAACGTGGTGCAGAATTATTCATTATTATAGTCAGGTTCTCTAATGAATGTCAACTGAAATAATTTTTAAGCCTAAATTGCATATTTTGTTCTAAATTTAATGTTCAGTTGCTCTTTTGTTCTTTGTTCTTCATGTTAAGAACTGTTCTGTAAAGAGAAATGGAATTATCCTAGTTAGCAAATTTTAGAAAGAATTCTTTATCGTAAATGGTTGAAGAATCCTGCAGTTGTTATTTTTGAAACTGTCTTTAATGGCATGTTTGCTTTTTGTATACCATAATGTATAGATTAGCACTTTGCTTATGTTTGGCAGTCAACTAATGCTCGATGTTTGTTACTAACTTTTGCAGTATTGTCCGTGTCAGCTTTGTCAGCTTTAACCCAATGCTTTACTACTTTAATTATTTTATAACATAGGCTAACAGTGTAGATAAGAAAGACAAGCGTGTCACCAGAAGATGGAGAACAAAAAGTGTGAGCAAAGATGCTAAAATACAGCTTCAGGTACTGAGTTCACCGCTTTAACTATGGTTTGGTATTTGTTAAAAATAATAAAACATAAAATTAACTTGAATTTGAATTACTGGATATTTAATTGTTGATAGCTTTTTAAAAACTGAAAATTAAGGTCTGCTGCTCAAATTATTTTTGTAATTATTTATCCTTTCTTAGAACTGTCAGACCTCATTGCAGAAACCAGAGGACCACTGGAAAGTAGCAGATAACTATAAAATTTATTTCCATCTAGTGCAAGTGACGATCGCAACTTTTCCCTTCGCTAAACTGGGGTGGATGTGGCCAGATGAATCCAGGTTGCAGGCCCCGACTTTGACACCCCTGATCTAGTGGTTCTTTGGATTTTATAGTCTTGATCTGGTAACCGTATCATTTTTCCTCTAAGCATAAAGGCTTATTAAATGAAAAGAGAGAGAGAGAGGGAGAGAGAGACCTAAATAGGTTGTGCAGAAGCTATATGATTCCTTGTTATCAAGACACTATGATAAGTTACATGTTGGATATATGTGTGTATTTGTGTGAACATATTTTGGGAAATCACATTTAATCACCATACTTACAGAGCAGTTACACACAGCAGCAGTTTGCAAGGTTTATGTACTCAAAAACTATATTGTATCAGAAACCATCCTTGTATAGATGCTCAAAGTTTTGTTTTCCTAGATGCCTTAATGTCAGGGCAGGGGGCGGGAGGGGTTCAACAAGTAGTGAAAAGATAATTATATATGTGTAATCTTCAAATGAACAATTTCAAAGATGGAGATAATTTTTTTCCAGCAACTTTACAAACATGAGGTTTTGCAGAATACCAGTAGGTCCACTGTTCATTGAAGCGCCACAAAATCAGGTCTTGGGTGCTGGATTTAATGAAGTCAAAACAGCATTAAATCTATTGATAAATGGTAAAGCGGCTGGAATGAATGGAATTAGAGCCAAGATATTCAAAGTTGGTAGGGATAATGTAATTCAGTGACTACATTCACTATTTCCCATTATTTGGCAATCAGAAGAGGTTTCCATTGCATGGAAATGAATGATTAAAATCACTACTTTGGAAAATGGCAATAGTTGCAAATGCAAAAGCCACTGAGAGTTAGGACTTTTACCAGTCATTGAGAAGATCTTCATGAGAATCATTGACTGACTTTCCAAAAACAGTGGAATAGACAAGTGGAGATCAAACCAAAGAAGATTATTACTTTATGTGGTTATGAAATATAATCCATAGTTTATATTTCATAAACATATAAGCCATAATGCAGAAAGAACATGGTGAAACAGACAATCTCAAGATTGGCAAAGGAATAAGTCAAGACTATGCACTTTCCCCTTATTTATTCAATCTGTATGCTGACTATATAATAAGGGTGGCTGGATTGAAGTATGTCATGATTTTAAAATTGGAGGAAAAACATCAACAGCCTATGCTATGTTGTTGATACTACCTTGGTAGCAAAAATGGCAATATGGCAAAATGGAATCTATTATTTATGGAAGAATTCACTCTAACAACTTTATAAACATTTTTTTTTACGAGTGAAGTAGGATCTTCACATTTTTTTTTAAAAAATGACATTACTTTCACGAAGAGACTATTGCAAGCTTGAAAATAAGTGGTTTCTGCTTAGAGAAATAATATAGGTATAATCACAATTGCTTATAAGTGTACAGAACAAATTGATTTTTTTTTTCTTCCTGGAAAAAAAAAAGGGAATCATGACTTCCACTGTATTCTTTCTGAAGTTAGTAATAAGAGAGAACATGTTATTACCCTGAGCCACACCACACATTAGAGCTTTGCAATAAAAGATTCTGTTCAAAATATGTCCTTTCAAACTGGAATTAGTTTTGGTCTCTAGCTTGGAGACAACCTGCTATCTCTTTCTCCAAAATCAATTGAAAAAAGCTACCTTCTAACATCTGTCTATCTGCAAGGCAGTGCTAATTGGTATAGGTTTTTTTAAATTTCTTTTGTCACAACAGTATACACAAACAATTGTCATAGATAAAACAACATGTCTTGAGGAAAATATATAAGTAAAAAATATGCATCAACTATATTAATTTGATATAATGAAGAGAACAATAGGACAGGAACGGTAGGCACTATTGTGCTCTTATGCACGCCCCTTATAGTCCTCTCAGGAATGGGGTGAGGTCAATAGTAGACAGTTTTTGGTTGAAGATTTTGGGATTTTGAGTAGAGACTATGGAGTCAGGTAATGAGTTCCAAGCATTAACAACTCTGTTACAGAAGTCATATTTTCTGCAATCAAGTTTGAAGGTTGACATTTAGCTTGAATCTATTTTTGCTCTTGTAATATTGCGATTGAAGCTGAAGTAGTCTTTATAGGAAGGATATTGCAATAGATGATTTTGTGTGTTAAACACAGGTCATGTTGAAGTCCGGAGTTGTAAGTTTTCTAATCCCAGGATTTCAAGTCTGTTGGTATAAGGTATTTTGTTGTTTTCGAGGAGTGAAGAACTCTTCTAGTGAAATATTTCTGACCTGCTTCTATTGTATTTATGTCAGAGATGTGGTATGGGTTCCAGACGGATGAGCTGTATTCAAGAATAGATCTGGCAAATGTTTTGTATGCTCTAGTTAGTAGTGTAGAGTTTTTAGAAAAGAAGCTGCGTAATATTAGGTTTACAACTCTTAGGGCCTTTTTTGCTATGTAGTTGCAGTGGGCTTTGGCATTAAGATCATTTGATATGAGAACTCCAAGATCTTTGACAGGGTGGGGGTTGTCAGTTAGGTAATGTCCATTAGGTTTGTACTTGATGTTAGGGTTCTTTTTTCCAATATGTAAGACTGAGCATTTGCTGGTTGAGATTTGGAGTTGCCAAGTTTTAGACCAATCGGAAATTAAATCGAGATCTTCTTGAAGGGTAGAAGTATTATTAGTGGTATTAAATAGTTTGACATCATCAGCAAAGAGAACACAATAACTTGAGATGAGGTCACAGAGATCATTTATGTATAGTATAAAGAGTGTTGGTCCAAGAACACTACCTTGGGGAACACCACTTTTGACAGGAACAGGATTTATTTATTTATTTATTTATTTATTTATTTATTTATTTATTTATTTATTTATTTATTCATTCATTCATTCATTCATTCATTCATTCATTCATTCATTCATATTTATACGCCTTCTCCGAAGACTCAG
>NW_026681857.1:0-19251 GCF_028640845.1 Ahaetulla prasina | reverse complement strand
AGCCTGGTGATACACCAGAAGACCCACATAGGAGAAATGTTTTGAATGTCCTGATTGTTGGAAAACTTTCAGTTATAATTCCATTGGTGATAGACCAGAGAAATCATAAAGGAGACCCAATTTGCCAGCAAATTTGGAAAACTCAACAGTGGCCACAGGATTGGAAAAGGTCAGTTTACATTCCAATTCCAAAGAAAGGCAATGCCAAAGAATGTTCAAACGATCGCACCATTGCACTCATTTCACATGCTAGTAAGGTTATGCTTAAAATCCTAGAAGCTAGGCTCCAGCAGTATGTGGATCGAGAACTACCAGAAGTACAGGCAGGATTTCGTAGAGGCAGAGGAATTAGAGATCAAATTGCCAACATATGCTGGATCATGGAGAAAGCTAGGGAGTTCCAGAAAAACATCTACTTCTGCTTCATTGACTATGCTAAAGCCTTTGATTGTGTGGATCACAACAAATTGTGGCAAGTTCTTAAAGAGATGGGAGTACCAGACCATCTTATTTGTCTCTTGAGAAACCTGTATGCGGGTCAAGAAGCCACAGTGAGAACTGGACACGGAACCACTGATTGGTTCAAAATTGGGAAAGGAGTCCGGCAAGGCTGTATACTATCACCCTGCCTATTTAACTTATATACATCATGAGAAAGGCAAGGCTAGATGAATCAAAAATTGGAATTAAGATTGCCGGAAGAAATATTAACAACCTCAGATATGCAGATGATACCACTCTAATGGCAGAAAGCGAAGAGGAACTAAAGAATCTCTTGATGCGGGTGAAGGAGGAGAGTGCAAAAGTTGGCTTGAAACTCAACATTAAGAAAACTAAAATCATGGCATCCGGCCCTCTCCATTCCTGGCAGATAGATGGTGAAGAAATGGAGGTAGTGACAGATTTTATTTTCCTGAGCTCCAAGATCACCGCAGATGGGGACTGCAGCCAAGAAATTAAAAGACGCTTGCTCCTGGGGAGGAAAGCTATGGCAAATCTAGACAGCGTATTAAAAAGCAGAGACATCACCCTGCCAACAAAAGTGTGTATAGTCAAAGCTATGGTTTTCCCAGTTGCAATGTATGGCGGTGAAGGCTGGACCATAAGAAAGGCTGAGCGCCAAAGAATTGAGGCCTTTGAACTCTGGTGCTGGAGAAGACTCCTGCGAGTCCCTTGGGCTACAAAGCGAACGAACAAGTCAGTTCTAGAGGAGATCAACCCTGACTGCGCTTTAGAAGGCCAGATCCTGAAGATGAAACTGAAATACTTTGGCCACCTAATGAGAAAGAAGGACTCACTGGAGAAGAGCCTAATGCTGGGAAAGATTGAGGGCAAAAGAAGGGGACGACAGGTGGCTGGATGGAGTCACTGAAGCAGTAGGCATGAGTTTAAATGGACTCGAGGATGGTAGAGGACAGGAAGGCCTGGAAGAATGTTGTCCATGGGGTCGCGATGGGTCGGACACGTCTTCGCAACTAACAACAACAAGTTGCTCAAGACCTAGGTTTGTAACGGCGCTGTATAGTGTAGTATGGATTGGTTCGGTTGTACATTCATTTGTTATCCAGTTTATAGAAGGTAGATTTAGGTCACCCAGGAAGATGAGAGGTTATGGGCAAGAGGTAGCCCATGTTAGTAGTGAGGTTAACGTATTTGCATGAGCGATGTCGTAGTCAGCGGCTCTGTAGCATAGTATGAATCTAAGTGTGGTGTTGGTGGACAGGTCACATACAATAGTTTCAGGAAGAGAAAGTTTATGTGCAACTTGAATATTTTTTAAGTGCAGTGATTTTTTGTAAAAGATAACTACTCCACCACCTCTGCGGTGTTCACGATCTGATCAAAGGACTTGATATTCTTTGTTTGAAATAATGGAGTCAGTGAGGGATGAGTTTAGGCATGTATCACAAAGAAATATGATATCAAATGTACCATTGTTTAATAAGAGGATAAATTCAGGTAATTTGTTTACAATACTTCTTGCATTTACTAATTTACATTTGAGACCTGTAGTGTTTGGTGTAGGAGAGGTAAGGGGCGTGCATACCTAGTTGTGATCGGTAGTTGATTGAGGGTTATTTGTAACAGGTGGTAGAAGGAAGGTTGGTTGAGCAATGAGCGGCTGATCGTTGGATGATTGGAGGTTTTGAATGGGTGGTTGAAGATTAGTAGGTTGATCGATGGGTGAATGGATGTTTCGATTTATGGATGCCTTGTTTGATGGATGGTTGAATGTTCAACATCTTCAACATCTGCTGAAAGGCATTCTCTTCACATTCTCTTCGGCAGTCAGGCACTAAGTGCTTGAAAAGGCAACTCCCATTGCCTCCCCTAATAACTGAGGGAAACACAGTCCAGTGTTCCTGGATAGCACCCGGTTGCCCATCCCTCTCCAGGAGTTCTCACTTTCCACATTATAACAAGAAACATCAACACTAACTTTGCTTTAAAAATGTAAATCCTATTATGTAGGGGATACAACCATGGATCTGCTAAACTATCTGGAATGATCTATATAACTGGCCACGAATATTCACCATGAAGAGTCTTTTAAGTCAAGGAACTTTTTTCTCTTTCATACCATAAAAAAACACAAACAATTTCTAGAGGTAAAACTTTTGATTTAATGTATGAAAAATGTTTTCACTTTGTTCCCAATTGCCAATCTGCAAAGGTAGCCGAACAAGTTGCTTTCTCACAGTTTAGGCAGTACCTTTTTGTTAGATTGCATGAGATCACAATCCCATCAATAAAATTTGCAATAGTAATGAGAGCTTCCTATGAAAAACAAGCTCATTGTATTGGGGCCACCAACGAATAGCAGAGGTCTTCTTGGTATTCTATATTTATTCTATAATTTATCTGTCTTTAAAATGGGAATTAGCAACAAACTTTTACCGACTTCCACCTAGGTGTCTGCCCCCCAATTTTGAAGTAAAAACTAAATACTGAAAGCAAACATGTCATCAAGGCTTGGTGTCAGGTGGGTGATGACATCTCAGTGCTTTCTCTAGAAGTGTGACCTGTGACCCGCTGGGTCATCCCTCCAGAGGTATGTGTGTGCTTACCAGGATCCTCAGCTCCTCCACACTTCAGCACCTCCGTACTTCAGCTCCTCAGCACTTCCGCACCTCCGCACTTCAGCACTTCCGCACCTCAGCTCCTCAGCACTTCCGTACCTCAGAACCTCAGCACTTCCGCACTTCCGCACTTCAGAACTTCAGCACTTCAGAACCTCAGCACTTCAGCACCTCAACACCTCCGCAATTCAGCACTTCAGCACTTCAGCACCTCTGCACTTCAGCTCCTCAGCACTTCAGCACCTCAACACTTCAGCACCTCCGCACCTCAGCTCCTCAACGCTTCAGCGCCTGAGCGCTTCAGCGTTTCAGAACCTCAGCACTTCAGCACCTCCGCACCTCAGCACTTCAGCACCTCAGAACCTCCGCACGTCAGCACCTCCGCACTTCAGCACCTTAGCTCCTAAACAGCTCTGCAATTCAGCACCTCTGTTGTGACCCAGGTTCCTGGACCCGGACTCCTGGACTCGGATGATTCAGAAAGTGAGGGAGAAGACCTGGCCAGCCCTGCTTCTCTTGAGCCCTTTCCCTCCCTGGCACCCACTCAAAGGGAGGGGGAGGGGCCGGCACAGCCTGATTCCATGGAGCCTCCTTCTGATTTGGCAACGCCCCAAGAACAGTTTTGGAGCGATGCAAGGTCACGTAGACGTAATCGCCGTGCGCAGCAGCGGAAGAGTTGGGACAAAGCCAAGTCATAATTGTCATGCAGTGACATCTGCAGAGACTATAAATAGGAGGCGGGACTTCCTGGTTTTTTGTCTTGGACAAAGTAATGAGTTGGCGCGAGCTAATGAATTGGCGCGAGCTAACTATTTCAATGGAGGGAAGAATATATTCGTGAGTAATTCTGGCCTTATCTATAATTTCCTCGTTATCTCCAGAAACTTGGCAGGCCCGTGGGTAGACGTGGCCAGGACATGTATCTATGTAAATAAAAGGAAAAAAAAGGAAGGCCTCTGACGGACTCTTTGCTGGGAGTATTGGGGGAAGGGAAACAGAACATTTTGTCCAAGACCTGACTAAAACATCTTCTACCAAAGATGGATCAGCAGCAGGTACAGCAGCAGTTACAGCAGCTACAAGCAGCTAATCAACAGCTCCAGCAGCAAGTGGCTCACTTGGCAGGCCAACTTGCTGCCAGGAATGTGCCTGCAGCCCCCCCCCCATCCTCCCACTCCTCCTCCTCGTTGCAAGTGCCCGATAACCGTACCGGATAAGTTTTCTGGGCAGCCTGAGATGTTCCCGACCTTCTTGGGACAGTGCCAGCTCTACATGGCTATGAGGCCAGAGGATTTCCCAGACGACCGGGCTAAGGTGGCCTTCGTGATTAACCTTCTTTCCGGCTCGGCTGCTCGATGGGCCACGCCCCTCTTGCTCCAGGACAGCCCCCTGCTGGCGGACCAACAGCGTTTTTGGCAGCACCTGAGCACCATGTATGAGGACCCGTCGAATGCTGACGGCAACCAGGCGCCTTAAGGAACTCAGTCAAGGAAACGCCCCTGCAGGAGTACATCGCGAATTTCGTCTTTTGTGCCAGGACTCTGACTGGAATGATGCAGCTGGTGGGCCAGCGTTCAGGAGGGACTCTCAGAGGAATTGCAAGACGAGCTGGCCAGCGTGGAGGCGCCGGACCCTTGACAACTTGGTGCCCTTTGTCTCCGCCTCGATGCCCGTCTGCGGCGACCGTCGTCCGCACCCGGGACCCGCCGTCGACATCTGTGCCCCCACTTCCTGCACCACCAGCACCCAGGGTCGCCCGACGTTTTGTAACCGCTGCGGAAGAGACCATGGAGTTGGGAGCGGCCAGATCTCGCCTGACAGCCCAGGAGCGGAACCGAGGCGCCAAGGGGATTGTGCCTGTACTGTGGGAGCCCGCCACTTCTGCTTCTTGCCCCAGAAAGCGGTGGGGCACGACGCCGTCCCCGAATCACAGCGTGACCAATCGGGAAACGGAGCAGGCCCGACCTCGGGGAAACCCTAGGTCGGGCACGTACTAAGCCCCCACTGGACGTTGCGGAAGTAGACTCTGGGCCCCCTCGGCATCTGATTCTGGACACACGGATATGGTTGGGGAACCAGTCGGACGGGCTCCAGGCGCATGCGCTGGTGGACTCAGGGGCCACAACAAACTTTATGGATCAGGCCTTTGTGACCCAGTTTGCGGTCCCCGTGGTTCCGGTGGACCCTCCGATGCGGGTAGAGACAATTGATGGGCGAGAACTGGTGTCCGGCCCCATTAAATTTGCCACCCAGCCTTTGCGCCTGGCTATTGGGGACCATGAGGAGGCGATCCAGTTTTATGTCACGGCGGACCTTCATTTTCCTGTGGTCCTTGGGATGGCCTGGCCGGACCCACGATCCTCAGGTGGCCTGGTGAACACCATCTCTTTCCCGAGTCTGCAGTCGTCGATCACATCCGCCACACCTGTGCCGGCCAGAACGTCCCCGCTGCCATCACCTTGCCTCCTGAGCTGGCCGGACTTCGACGTGTTCAGCGAAGGAGGCGGACCGACTCCCCCCGCATCGGCCCTACGATTGCCCCGTGGACCTTATGCCCAACGCACCACTGCCTGTGGGACGCCTGTATTCCATGTCGGAGCCCGAGTTGGCCGCCCTCAGGGACTTCCTGGACAAAAACCTGGCCCGAGGGTTCATCCGGCCTTCAAAGTCCCCTCTCTCGGCCCCGGTCCTCTTCGTGAAGAAGAAGACAGGGGACTTGCGCCTATGCTGCGACATTACGCAACACCATTACGGTGCGGAATCGCTACCCCCTGCCGCTCATCCCGGAGCTACTGGAGAGGTTGCGGGAGGCCACGATCTTCACCAAGCTCGATCTCCGGGGGGGCATACAACCTGGTGTGGATGCGAGGAGGAGACAAATGGAAGACGGCATTCGGCACCCGATACGGACACTACGAATACACTGTCATGCCATTTGGGTTGACCAACGCTCCCGTTTTCCAGCACTTCATGAACGACGTGTTCCAAGACATGTTGGATTGGTTCATGGTTATCTACCTGAACAACATCCTGATTTACTCCCGGTCCAGGGAAAGCCACCTTCGACACGTCGGTCTGGTTCTGCAACGCTTGCGGGAGCAACAACTCAATGCGAAGCTGGAGAAATGCGTCTTCTTCCGGACTTCCATAGAATTCCTCGGGCATATCATCTCGCCCGAGGGCATAGCCATGGACCCATGCAAAGTAGAAGCTTTGTGTAGCTGGGAAGCCCCTTGTCGGGTGAAGGATGTTCAGCGCTTGCTGGGCCGCCAACTACTACCGGACCTTCATCCCGGCTTTGCCACACTGGCTCCACTTACCCAGCTCCTCAGGAAGAAGGTTGCGTTCCGTGGGGTCCCCAGCAAGAAGCATTCACAGCCCTCAAGAAAGCCTTCGTCACAGAACCCGTCCTGAGGCATCCCGACCCGCTCCGGCCTTTTGTGGTGGAAACGCGTCAATGTGGCTCTGGGAGCGGTGCTGCTACAGGCTCCGAGAATGGTGGCACACTTTTTCCTGCGCTTACTACTCCCGGAAACTCAATCCTTCCGAGCGCAACTACACTATCTGGGAAAAGAGTTGCTGGCTATCAAGGCTGCATTCGAGGCTTGGCGACATCATCTGGAGGGGCCCGACATCAGGTGGAGGTCCGACGACCATCGGAATCTCGAGCACCTCACAGCTCGGAAGTTGAACCAGCGGCAGATCCGGTGGTCGTTGTTTTGCCCGGTTCAACTTCCGGCGTGACGTACATTCCCAGCGGTCACAACCGGAGGGCGGATGCCCTGTCCATAAGCCAGAGTACCTCTGCGCCAAGGACCCCTTCCTCCACGGACAGTGCTGCCGGCAGAAGCCTTGGCCGCAGCACGGGAGCCAGTGGACTGCGGGCCCAGGTGCGAGGCGCAGCGCCAGGACGCCTGGTCGCAGCAAAGGAGGCGGAGGTGGGCCCCGTCTCCTTGGACCTTGGAGGAGGACTTACTCAAGTTTGGGCGGTTATATGTGCCCACAGGACCACTCCGAGCCCTCGTCATGACCCAGTGCCACGACAACCCTGCAGCAGGACATTTTGGGTTCTTCAAGACCCTCCACCTGGTGACACGGACCTTTTGGTGGCCCAGTGCGGCGCATGATACATGCCTATGTGACATCCTGCGTACCGTGCCGGCAAGCCAAGCCGCCACGGGGCCCCGCCCGGCTCCTCCAGCCCTTGCCGACACCCGACAGACCCTGGGGCGATCTCTATGGACTTCCTGACAGACCTGCCGCCCTCTGGGTTCACCACGGTGCTGGTGGTGGTGGACATGCTCACCAAGATGGCACACTTCATCCCATGCCGCTGGACTGCCCACAGCCGCAAAACGCCCGCCTCTTTCTGCAGCACATCTTCCGCCTCCATGGTCTACCGGACAGGGTGGTTTCAGACCGCTGAGTTCAGTTCACAGCCCGCTTCTGGAAGAGCCTGATGGCCGTTGGAGGTGCAGGTGTGTCTGTCGTCATCGCACCATCCGGAGACCGACGGGGTACAGAGAAGGTCATCGGTATACTGGAACAGTATCTCCGTTGCTTCATCAACCAGCAACAGGACAACTGGGCCGACTACCTGTCCCTGGCGGAGTTGCTTTTAACAACTCTCAGCACACCTCTACTCAGATGACCCCGTTCTTTGCCAATGGGGTACCATCCGCTGGCTCTTCCTCTGGCACCACGGACTCTCCTGTTCCCGAACGCAGACCTTCCTGACGGAATTGCATGCGGTCCAACAGTTGGTACGTCAGCAGCTGAATCGGGCAAAGGAGGATTACAAACGGTCCGCCGACCGCTCCCGACGGGCAACGCCCGCTGGCAGTTGGAGACCGGTGGCTCTCCACCAAACACCTCCCATCCGACCGCCCGGTAAAGAAGTTGGACCATCGATTCATCGGCCCGTTCCCTGTCGAGGCAATCATCAACCCGGTAGCCTACCGACTGACCCTGCCATGATCCATGCGGATCCACCCCGTCTTTCACCGGTCCCTTCTGGTTCCTGAGGCCACACTGAGTCCCCTTTGGTGCCCAACAGCACCCGTCACTGTTGCTGTGGACGGGTTGGAGGAATATGAAGTCCACAGCGTACGAGACTCCCGCTGGCTGAAGGGTCGTTTCCAATATTTGCTCACGTGAAAGGGATACGGGACTGATTTCTCTTGGGTAGATGCCTCCGCTCATGCCCTGACCTGGTGCAGGCCTTCCATGAGCAGAACCCAGCTCGACCGCATCCCGATCGTCAGCCCGGGGAAGGGCCCTGCGGTGAGGATAGTGTTGTGACCCAGGTTCCTGGACCCGGACTCCTGGACTCGGATGATTCAGAAAGTGAGGAGAAGACCTGGCCAGCCCTGCTTCTCTTGAGCCCTTTCCTCCCTGGCACCCACTCAAAGGGAGGGGAGGGCCGGCACAGCCTGATTCCATGGAGCCTCCTTCTGATTTGGCAACGCCCCAAGAACAGTTTTGGAGCGATGCAAGGTCACGTGGACGTAATCGCGTGCGCAAAGCGGAAGAGTTGGGACAAAGCCAAGTCATAATTGTCATGCAGTGACATCTGCAGAGACTATAAATAGGAGGCGGGACTTCCTGGTTTTTTGTCTTGGACAAAGTAATGAGTTGGCGCGAGCTAATGAATTGGCGCGAGCTAACTATTTCAATGGAGGGAAGAATATATTCGTGAGTAATTCTGGCCTTATCTATAATTTCCTCGTTATCTCCAGAAACTTGGCAGGCCCGTGGGTAGACGTGGCCAGGACATGTATCTATGTAAATAAAAGGAAAAAAAAGGAAGGCCTCTGACGGACTCTTTGCTGGGAGTATTGGGGGAAGGGAAACAGAACAACCTCAGCTCCTCCGCAACTCAGCACCTCAACTCCTCAACACCTCAGCACAAGGATTGGACTCCTGGAGATATATATATGTAGCAGTCAAAGTCATCACAATCAGTGTTTCATGACCCATCCTAATATGTCTTAATCTTTTATCTAGCTGTGGATGGATGCTAGGGGTGCACCTTATATGCCCTACAGGAACTGTACTTTGGTGTCCTCAGGCCACCAAAGTAGACATATCACAGTTCCAATACCAAAGGCGAATGGCAAACCTTTACCCTAAAATCCCCATAGTTCCTCATATACATGGTGGTCTCCTCTGCTTTTTGGCTAAGAATCCCACCTCAGAAATGGTTTCGGTGGTTTTGAATTTGATGGGGGGATCTGAATTCAGTCATGGCCCATGAAAGGAGAAAGGAGAGCAGAAGGAAGGTTCCATTAGGTTAGTTGCCTAGCAACAGAGTAAAGATTCAGATAGTGGCAATTAGCTGCAGCAACATTCCGAGGAGTGACAGCCCACAGAACAGACTTGGCTCCCTCTCTTCTCAAGTCCAACATGGACATTCCTGGGTGACTTCATCACACTTTCTCATCCCTTTATCTCACACAGTTAATTTGATGGAGGGAAAGAGGAACAAAGATTCTCCAGTACCTTGAGCTCCTAAACCGTGAAGCAATATAGGCTGACACCTCCCAAATTCCAACTCTGGGTTGTGCAGAGGGGCACTCCTGCATGCTGATTGGTTCTGACTTTCTAATGGGAAATGGGGAAGGCAAGGCACATTGAAGCAGGAAATGTTAAAATTTGCTGACGTAGAAAAGGAACATGTATGTAACTGCCCCCGAACAACAGATGCACACGTTCCCTCTACATAGTGCCAGAGTAGTCTGCTCGAGTTAGCAGACTGCTCTGCTAACGAGTTACCCTCCTTGAATTCTGTTATCTCTTATCTAACTCCAAGGAGGTGCTAATTGTTACTTGAGAAGTGTCCTGTGCATAGACCGTTTAAGAATAAATCAGTTTAAGTGGAACTTCATGCGTGGACTTGGTCTTTCCGTCAGACACCATGTTGTCAAACTGATGCCATTTCATTCCTGGTTCATAAATTAATTATCCATGACATCATGTGACAGCTTTAACAATTTCTCCTTTACAGTATAATCTTTATTTCTTTGAATGGTCGGGGCTCTGAAATTCTTCGGCTGGAAGCCCAGTGATCTCTATATTTTCTTGATGCTTATAAAATGGCCTTGTTGCAGTCTCCAAATGCTGTGGTTCTTCTTAAGGGTATAGATTATTTTATGCAACAGATAGTAATGTACTCAGCACCTAGATCCTATTGCAAATGCCCTAGGATCAAAACTTAATTTAGTTTGCGATTGCTAGTACCGGTATTTAGTGGGCTTTCAGCTAGTAACAGATTCATAGTGGATATGAATTTCTGACTGTCACAGACTCAACAGCACTTCCGAGGAGACTGAAGTCCTTGAGGGCCACCAGCCTGAAGGATTCTACCGCTAACCCTGTAATGGAGTTTAGCAGCTGAAGGGGAAATGATGCCATATAGTATGGAGGTAGGCACAGCAGCAATAAACCCAACTACTCTTTAGAACCCAACTGAATACAAATCACCAGGACCTCACAGATTACATTCCAGAGTTCTAAAGGTGCTGGCAGATGTAATCTCAGAACCACTGTACCACATCTTTCAAAAATCCTGGCATCAGGGAACTATCAGAGGCCTGGAAAAGAGCTGATGTGGTTCCCAACTTCAAAAAAGGGAAAAAAACAGACCCAGGAAACTAGAGACCAATCAGCCTAACATCAATACCTGGGAAGATACTAGAAAAGATAATAAAAAAACAGATCTGCCAACATCTAGAAACAAATAAAGTAATAACTAGCAGTCAGCATGGGTTTGTTAAAAACAGATCATGCCAAATGAATCTTATTTCATTCTTCAACATAGTGACTAAATTAGCAGACCAGCGAAATATTTTGGACATAATATACTTCAGCAAGGCATGCAGCAAAGTAAACCACAACCTACATCTTGGTAAGCTAGAAAAAAGTGGGATAGATAGCATCATAACCAGATGGATTTGTAACTGGCTTATAAACTGTACTCAATGAGTGGTCCTTAATGGGTCTACTACGTGGAGGGAAGTAAGCAGTGGGGTACCACAAGGTTCTGACTTAGGCCCAGTACTCTTCAATATCTTCATAAACAACTTAGATGAGGAATAGAAGGGGAACTTACCAAATTTGCAGATGATACTAAGCTGGCAAGAATAACAAACATCCCCCACCTAGACGATAGGCTCAAGATCCAGATGGATCTCAACAGACTTGAACACTGGGCCCTGTCTAACAAAATGAAATCCAATGTAGAGAAAAGTAAAGTCTTACATTTAGGCAAGAAAAACCAATTGTACACATACAGACTGGGTGAAACCAGGCCTAATAGAAGTAACCATGAGAGGGATCTTGGAGTCTTAGTGAACAACCAGTTAAATATGAGCCAACAGTGTGCGGCGGCCAAAAAAGCCAATGCAATTCTAAGTTGCATTAATAGAGGGATACAATCAAGATGAGGTATTAATACCACTCTCTAAAGCCTTAGTAAGACCATACCTAGAATACTGCATCCACTTTTGGTCACCACACTATAAAAAAGATGTTGAGACTCTAGAAAAAGTACAGAGAAGACCAACTAAGATGATTAGGGGACTGGAGACTAAAACATATGAAGAATGGTGACAGGAACTGGGCATGGCTAGTCTAGAGAAGGATCAGGGGAGACATGATAGCAGTGTTCCAATATTTGAGGGGCTGCCACAGAGAGGAAGGGGTTAAGCTATTTTCCAAGACTGGGTAGGTGTGGCTGGGGGGGTGCCATGTGACTGGGTGGGAGTGAGTGACATTGAGTTGGCCACGCCCACCCAAGTTTTGTGGTGCCCAGTGTTTTCTTTTTTGTGGGAAACAGGTCCAAATGGCTCTTTGTTTGTTTAAGGTTGCAGATCCTTGTTGTTGGTAGGGTCTTGGGAGAAAGGCTGCTTCTGGCATGGAGATGATATGCTCCATTTCACATGGAAGGAGCAGAGCCTGGCTTCTTCCCTTACACACAAAGTGTCAAGGGGCTCATGCTCCTCTCCAGCCTCTTTTTTTTTTTTAAAGAAATTTTATTTTTAACAAAAAGAAAAAAACAAGAAAAAAACATACACATCAAACAATTTCAATATGCTGAAGGGGTGTTTACATATCTTCTTGTGCAATCTCAAGATGAACATCTCTTTCATAAATATATCTTTATTTTTCTAACGTATCTTCCCATCTAGCCATTTATAGAATAAATCCCATATTTGATAATATTGCTTATCTTCTTGATCTCTAATTTCAAAAGTCAATTTACTCATCTCTGCACATTCCATCATCTTCCTAATTATTTCATCTTGCAAAGGTAATTTCTCATTTTTCCAGTTTTTGGCAAACACAATCCTGGCTGCTGTAATAATATTCATAATCAAATATTTTACATCTCTAGTATATATCTCAGGAATAATTCCCAACAGAAAGACTTCCTTAAAGTCTATGTGCTTTTTAATCATTTTCTCCAACCACGTGTGTATCTTAGTCCAATATCTTTTCGCTTCAACGCATGTCAACCACATATGGAAATATGATCCATATGCCTGATGACAGTTCCAACATTTTTCGGATTTGTCTTTAAACATTCTTGCAATTCTTGTCGGGGATAAATGCTACCTGTAAAACATCTTATACAAATTGTCTTTATATGCTGTAGACATTGTCATTTTATAATTATACATCCATAGTTTCTGCCAGGCATCTAAATCTATCCAATGGCCAATATTCTTCCCCAAGCAATCATAGTCTCTTTTACTTGTTCTTCTCCCATTTTTTCTTCTAATAAATATTGACATAAAAACAATAACATATCATATAAACATATAAACATGTATATAGGCTAAAATATATATAAAATATAAAATATAGGCTAAAATATGTATATATATAAGCAAAGTATTCATCTGCTATAATGAAAGGGAACAATAGGACAGGAACAGTAGGCACTTTTGTGCTCTTATACACAAAAGTCCTCTTAGGAATGGGGTGAGGTCAATAGTAGTCAGTTTTTGGTTAAAGATTTTGGGATTTGGAGATGAGACCACAAAGTCAGGTAGTGAGTTCCAAGTGTTAACAACTCTGTTACAGAAGTCATATTTTCTGCAATCAAGATTGAAGCGGTTAACATTAAGTTTGAATCTATTGTTTGCTCTTGTATTATTGCGATTGAAGCTGAAGTAGTCTTTAACAGGAACGACATTGGAATAGATGATTTTGTGTGTTAAACACAGGTCTTGTCGGAGTCGGCGGAGTTCTAAGTTTTCTAATCCCAGGATTTCAAGTCTGGTGATATAAGGTATTTTGTTGTTTTCAGAGGAGCAGAGAACTCTTCTTGTAAAATATTTCTGGACACGTTCAATTGTATTAATGTCTGATATGTGGTATGGGTTCCAGACAGGTGAGCTGTATTCAAGAATAGGTCTAGCAAATTTTTTGTATGCTCTGGTTAGTAGTGTAGAGTTTTTGGAAAAGAAGCTGCGTAAACTCTTAGAGCTTTTTTTGTTATGTAGTTGCAGTGGGCTTTGGCACTTAGATCATTTGATATGAAAACTCCAAGGTCTTTAACAGGGTGGGGGTCATCTTAAAGTAATGTCCATCAAGCTTGTATTTGGTGTTAGAGTTCTTTTTCCCATTATGTATATATGTATATGTATGTGTGTATGTATGTATGTATGTATATATATATATACGTAGGTCTTTGGTTATTGGGGTTTTCTCCCGCGTAAAATTGGAAGTGTCTTGGCGACGTTTCGACGAAGTCTCATTCGTCATCTTCAGGCTTCAGCTTCGTGCTTCTGGGAGCAATGTGTGATCGCAGCTGTTTCTTCCTTTTAACTGCTAGTGGGGGTTTGAACTGATTGGGTGGGAGCTTGGCTGTGCTCTGATTGGATGGGGTGTTTTTTTGTGCTCTGATTGGCTGGGGGTGTGTCCTGTGTTGGTGGGGGCTTGTTTGTGCTAGGATTAGTCTGAGTTGCAAGGGGATTTGAGCTGGTGAGCTGCACTGCTGCTGTTTGGCTTCGTGTTCATGGTCGTGCTACATCTTCATAGTGGGTGTCAGTTTGCTGCATGTATGGATTGGAGGGGTTTGAAATGGCTAATGTTGCAGCTGCGGTCTGGCTTCTGGTCCTATACTCTGGTTTCTCTTCAGATCGTATAAATCTTTCGCCTTTTCTACTCAGTTTTTATATGTAAAGATAAATATCCAGAGAATCCAAATTGTAATCCAAATCAGTAATAAAGGAAAAGAAATAAGAAAATTTTTTTCAGACTGTTCCGTGTCTTAATCCAAGAGGAAGAGATAGGAAGAAATTAATCAAAAAAAAAAAAAAATAGAGGGGGAGAAAATTCTGGAGGGGGGGGTGCAGAGTAAAAATAGATATAATAGCAGGGAGGGCAGAAAAAAAATCAGAGAGAACAGTAAAAGAGGCTTTCCCCTTTTGCCTTCTTCTTTTCCTTTCCAGACTTATTCCTTTAACAATTTAACAAAGAACACATGAATGAACAATCTTCAGGGTTCTCTCAGTATCTCAAGAAGCAACACTGTATCTCAAGGTTAAAGCCCTAGGGAAATAGTAGAACAAGGTAGCAATTTCCTTTCAGTAGAAAGAGTTCCAGTTTATAAATGTGCAGAGGGAAAAAAATAAAAGGCCAATAGATGGCAGTCTTTTGCCTCTCCCTTCTCACAGCCACTCCTCCTCCACCCTCATAAAAATTTAAGAAAAATAAAAAAATAAAAAGAAAGGGTCAAACAGAAAGGATTAATTAAAAAAAAAAGAATTTTAAAAATCAATTTAACATTTTAATATTGGTAGTTAGCAGAGAGCAAAAATAAAGTTTTTCTTTAGGCAATAAATCCAAAAGTACTAAAAGAATCATTCCCTTCACTTCATCCAAAATGGAGACACTCTCAAGAGAAAAAAAAAAGTTCCCAAAATACAATTAAAAAGAAGATTTCTCCAAACTTTTTAAACCGCCATTCAAGTCAATTATTTTTAGCTATTTTTCTTTCATTCACCATTTAGGATGGTTTAGCAAAGTCCATTAGACAGTATTTTCTCACCCCTGTCAGCACGTTCCTTCGGCTCTTCCTTCGGAGCTGTCCCAGCTTTGACAGCCAAGGATGGATTTGATCGCCACGAAAAAGGGCTTCTCCTGAGTCAATCGGGGATTTTGCAATATCCCCGAGACCAGCAGGAAGTATCCTACACTATCACTGTCCTTCCGGGACAGTGAGGTCCCAAAAAAGGACCATCGTGGTGAAAAACATGGGCAGCAAGTCCGAAGTTCAAACTTGCATGCGATTTCGCCGCAACGCCAGCTCTGCCCCCCTCTCTCCAGCCTCTTTAATCAGCTGTGGTCATCACTGGGTAGAAAAGCAAGCAAAGCTTCCTATCCTTGGCATGTGCCACAGTGTGGCTTGATGGCTAAGTAGTGCTGCAGCCTGCTTTGGGCTGCCTATGCAAGGCCAGACCCATTCTGGTGGTCCACCCCAGATATTTTATGGATACAATTGATTTATGGTCAACAGTCTGGTTTGTCAGTGAGCTTCTTTTCTTGGCACAATTGTTTCTGAATAGTACATTTGTTTGGGTGGCTCCTTTGTTTGTTTGTAAATTTACTTTGTTGTTCAAAGTAAATAAATCTGATAGGTTTCTCTCTCTCTCTCTCTCTCTCTCTGTGTGTGTGTGTGTGTTTGTGTGTTTTGACCAAGTGTCACGCAATGGCCAGTTGCCAGATAAATGGCTCTTTCAGGATCAAAACGAAATGAACACACCAGTTAATAAGGAGATTTCAAGCTTTATTAAGTACCTGTAGCATGCAAATTAAATACAAGAAATATCAAGTCCAGTGATAATTCTTTAGCTGCTGGGAACTCCATTTCAAGCAATGGAGATACTCTGAGGTCCTGGGTATATAGCCCTGAGTGCTCAAACCAGTGCAGAGCTCGGAGCTGAAAGGGCAATTTCATGGTTTTTTTTTTTTTTTTTTTTTATTCAAAAAGTTTTACAAAATTTTTTTTTCCCCCTTTCCCCCCCTCCTCCCTCCCTTCGAACCCTCCCCCGACTTGGAACGAGCACAAGGTATAGTTAAAAGTAAAACAAACATATGCTAAAAGTCATCCCAACTTAATTATACCCCTACAATCATCAATTCTAACTTCCCCAAAAGCAATCAAAAATAATACATCATAATCATTCAAAAACAGTCTGATAACTCTTAGTCTGATATCTCGTTGAATATAGTCAATCCATTTTCCATTCCTTTAAGTATCTTTCTTACGTATTGTCTTTCAAAAGGCTGATATCTTCGCCATCTCAGCCAAATTGGCAACTTTCAATATCCATTCTTGTATTGTTGGTACTTCTTTTTCTTCCAATATTGTCCTATTAGTAATCTTGCTGCAGTTATTAGATTTAAAATCAATTTAGTCTCAATTACTGTACAATCCGTAATAATTCCCAACAAGAAAAATTGCGGCAGGAACTTTATCTTCTTTTCAGAACATTTTGTAAAATCCACCAAATTTTTATCCAAAAGGCCTTTATGTCCTTACAAGTCCACCAAATGTGAAAATATGTAGCGTCATCACAATTACATCTCCAACATTTTGCTTGCATTTCTGGATACATACACTATAATTTTTAGGATCTAGATGCCATCTATAAAACATTTTATAAAAATTTTCCCTCAGATGTGCCTGCGTGAATTTAACATTTCTAACCAAATTCTTTCCCACGCTTCCAATAATATTGGCTCCTGAAAATTTTGTGCCCACTTTATCATACAGTCCTTTACCAAGTCCCTTTCAGAATCTATTTCAAGTAACACATTATACAATCTCTTTATGTGCTCCTGAGACTGATTTCTAATTTGCTTTACCAAATTTCTGTTCTGCTCTATACCAATTTTTGATCTCCTTCCATCTAGCATGTAATTGCTCATATTGAAACCAAGTATAATTTTCCTTCCTCTCTTAATACTTGCAGAGATTTTAACTGCAAATTACCTCTTTCAGTATACAAAGATCTTTATATGTAATCATTTCTGCTTCTGTTCTATGTTTATATTTTCTACTGTATGTCAGGACATGCCCATATAGGAACCTTATAATTTAGTTTATAAGAGTATTTTTTCCAAACACGCAGAAGGGCATTTCTTAGCACATGATTTTTAAAGGCCTTATCCACTTTTTTGTCATAAATTAAATATGCATGCCATCCATATAACAAATCATAACCTTCTATATTCAAAATTCTGTCCTCTGTTAAATTAAACCAATCACTTATTGCAGAGAGAGCAGCTGCTTCATAATATAATTTAAAATTAGGCATTTTTAAACCTCCCCTTTCCCGAGAATCTTGAATTATTTTCATTTTAACCCTAGCTTTTTTACCTTCCCATATAAATTTGTTAATTCCCTTCTGCCATTCCTCAAGATTCTTATCTTTCTTAATTATTGGTATCATCTGAAAGAGGAATAAAAATCTAGGTAAAACATTCATTTTAATAGCAGCAATTCTCCCCAGCAAAGATAATTGCAATTTTTTCCAAACAATCAACTCCTTCTGAACTTTTTGCCATAAAACCTCATAGTTATTCTTATACAATTTCACATTTGATGACGTAATATAAACCCCTAAATACTTAACCTTCTTTACAATTTCAAATCCTGTTACTTCCTCTAATTTTTCTTTCTGTTGTCTGGCCATATTTTTTATTATCACTTTTGTCTTTTTCTGATTTACCTTAAACCCTGAAACATTCCCATATTGATCAATTATTTCCAACAAAGATTTACTAGAATTTATAGGGTTTGTTAAAGTAATCACCAAATCATCTGCAAAAGCTCTTAACTTATATTCATACTGTCTAACTCTAATTCCCTCTATCTCCTTTACTTCTCGTATTTTATCCAATAATGGTTCTAGAGTTAAAATAAACAATAATGGTGATAAAGGACATCCCTGTCTTGTTCCTTCGCAATCTTAAAAGCTTCTGTTAAGCTACCATTGATTATAATCTGTGCTGTTTGCTCTCCATAAATTGCCCTAATTATTCTTAAAACCATCTCCAAATTGCATCTTTTCTATTAATTTAAATAAAAATCTCAATGCAATCGATCAAAAGCTTTCTGCATCGAGAAAATAAATGCTGCTGGAATAAAATTTTCTTTTCTAAGTACTCCAGTAAATTAATAATCTGCCTAACATTATTCCTCATCTGTCTCCTTTTATAAATCCAGATTGATCATTATGAATTCTTCGCTGCAGAATCAACATTAATCTATTAGCTATTATTTTAACAAAATCTTATAATCATTATTTAAAAGTGAGATTGGCCTATAATTCCCAGGTTTAGAACAATCCTGTTCCTCTTTGGTATCAATGAAATAAAGAGGTTCTCCATGAGAATTCTCCTAGTTGTATTTGATTAAATAATTCCTTAAGTGGACCTAACATCTCATCCTGTAAATTCCTATAATAACTAACTGTAAGCCCATCCGTACCAGGAGTTTTCCCCATTTTTAATTGTTTAATTACCAAAATAATTTCTTCCGAGGTTATAGGCCGATTCAATTCATCCGCTTGTTCTAAAGTTAAATTTTTAACCTTATATTCCTTCAAATACTTATCAATATCCCTATTCGATATATTATCTTTAAGATATAAATTTGTATAATATTCTAAAAAAGCTTTTTTAATTTTATCCTGTTGATATCTCTCTTACCTTTGTATTCTATTTTTCTATAGTACGTTGTTTTGTCTTTTCCTTAAAGTGTATGCTAACCACCTACCAGGTCTATTTGCATTACAAAAGTATTATGTTTGGCATATTGTATATTTGTTGCCACCTGATCAGCCATTATCATATTAAATTGATTCTGTAGTAACTTTATTGCATCTTTAAGTTTTTGATCATGTGGGTTATGTATTAATAATTGTTGTTTCTTATAGATTTCCTCTTCTAAATACCTACGCTGTCTTTGTTGCTTATTTCTCTGTCTATTATTAAGATATATTAATACACCTCTCATAAAAGCTTTACTGCAGTCCCAAACCATTTCTATCGATGTTTCATTATTCAAATTATAATCAAAAATTCTTTCATCTGCTTTTTACATTGATTTACATTATCCTGATATCTAAACAAATTTTCATTTAATCTCCAAGTT
>NW_026681856.1:0-19282 GCF_028640845.1 Ahaetulla prasina | reverse complement strand
AAGGGCGCTCCTGGATGAACGGCTGTCTTTGAAGACCATTTGACGGCCGCTCCAGGAGAGCTTTCCACCAGGTTCGCCTTGCGCGCCAGTTGCGCCTTTCTAGACCGGGATGCCTTATGCACGGTCACTCACGCCGTGACATCTCGCCTGGATTACTGCAATGCCTCTACATGGGGCTCCCCAGGGGCATCCGGAGGCTTCAGTTAGTCCAGAATGCGGCGCTGGTGATAGAGGAGCCCTCGTGGCTCCCGCATGACACCTATCCTGCGAAGACTGCACTGGCTACCTGTGGCTTTCCGGGTGCGCTTCAAGGTGTTGGTGACAATCTTTAAAATGCTCCATGGCATAGGGCCGGGCTATTTACGGGACCGCCTACTGCTACCGAATACCTCTCACCGACCAGGCGCTCAGTAAATATAATTTGCCCTTACTTAACTGGAAAAAAAGTAATCAAACATCAAAAGCTTTACAAAAAAAGCCAAATATAATTTCCTATAAAAAACAAGTCACTTATTAAAAAATATATGATGACATTGGTATGCAATCTGTGTCAAATCAAATTCCCTTTTCTTGGGGTTTGGACAATAAAGAAACATATCTGTCTACCTAGGAAGTGTTATGCTATAAAATGAAATGGTTCAACCTTACATAGACAATTCAAAGTCTGGCAAAGAAAACAATATACTAGTACGCTACTTTCTAAGTTCTGAAAAACCAACCAGTAGAAATAAACCTGTATATGATGTAGATATTTAGTTGTATATTAAAATTATTTTAATTATAGTAAAAAATATTAATTTTATTTTAATTATGTAAGACTTAATGGCTCATGTCTGAAAGTACTGAATTACTTGCATAGCTATAGAGTTGACATGGGTCAGAAGAATCCTTTTCCTTCAACAACAGAACAGATAATTCCATGAATAAAGAAGGCCATTGAGTTCCACTATTAGTAATAATTAAAATAAAGACTGGCTTGTCTCAAGTATCTTGGATGATACTCCAAGAATTACCATTTTTATTTAAACCCCAAATTAACATATTTTAGCATAGGGATTGTCTGGAACAATGCAAAACAACATAGTAAAAAGCAAAATATGCTGCTTTTTTTCAAGTAGTGAGAAACAATGTGCTATTTCATATCATTTAATTTGGTTGGAAGTGAAAAAAAGAAGGCTAAAATTTGGCTTTTAGCTGCATTATGGCAGACACACAGAATGTAAAAAAATTGCATTTATTTATTCAATTTTTACTCTTCTGCAATCTTGCAACTCTCAGCAATTTACATGATATACAAAGAAAAATAAAATTAAAATACCCATGGCAACAAAACCCAACTAAATCATAAAATTTACAACCACATTCAGCATAACAGTAATTTTAAAAAAGATGGCATAGTGGATAAATGTTCTCCAGAAAAACTCAGTTTTTAATAACTTTCTGAAGGCCATCAAGGAGAGGACTATCTTGATAACCATGCAAAGACCATGGGCCCTTCCGTTGAGAATCATTACCTTCTAACTTTGGTTTGATTCACTTCATGGAAGCATGGGACCTCAAAAAGTTTATCCCTTAATGTTCTAGTACAGGGGTCTCCAACCTTGGCAACTTTAAGACTTGTGGACTTCAAACTTTGCTGGCTGAGGAACTCTGGGAATTGAAGTCCAAAATCTTAAAGTTGCCAAGATTGGAGACTCCTGTTTTAGTAGGTTGGGCTGAGAAATGTCAAACCATTAAGGGATATAAAGCTTAAAACCAGCACTTTAAATTGTTCCAATAGAAGAGAATATATGTAGCTTAGAGTTGAACTGTGTAGTCCTTGGTGTTCCCTGGGTTGGTTGGTTTGCTTGCAGAGATTACATTACCTGAACAATACAAATAGATTAAGTTGAGAACACATAGACTCATATAGGTTTAACAGTAAAATAATAATGATAAGCAATAAGTCAGTAGCTGATATACATCAGCTATTTTAGTGTCTAATTGATAGCGGGCCAATCCAGGCTGCAGCAAATGTAAGCCCATTGATTTCTGGCAGCAACTGCAATGGAGCAGAACTTACTGACTTGTTTAGAACTTTCTTCATTATTATGAACCTCGTTATGAACTTCATTATTATGAACTTGAACTTGGTTCAGCTATTGCACCTAGCAAGGAGTGGATAGAATAATACAAATTGCAGTTCTGATATAGGGGAACTGTAATAGTGCATGGGTGATTGTCCTGATTTATTTTATTTTATTTATTTTTTTCAAGCAAATATTACAAAACAGATATAAGTATAAACATGACTATGAATACATCTACCTAGAGAATGTAGAAATGCTATTGGACTACCTCTCTTCTACCTTTGAGGGCAAGCTATTTAACTCTGTTTGAGGGGGAAAGTACCTTGAAAGAATCACTTTCACATATAATAAACTTTCACATAATTTTCCACATATAATGAAGGGAATGGAAATTGTCAACTTGTAGATCAAGGTGAACATATTTGGTCTCAGAAACAGCTTTCTCCAAATTAATCATTGTTAATAATTGAACTGGGATGCTACAGTGAGAAGAATGAATGGTTATGATAAAGCAACCTATGTATATCCTAGAATTTAAACTAAATGTTAATAGGGGACATCTTTGTTGGTATAAAAGTTGGACACCTTGGTTGGTGTCAACAGACCAACTAACAGATAATATAGGAAGCAAGCCATCATACAAAACTTTTCTATCTTGCTTGAGATATCTAACTTTCACTCTGAAAATTGGTAAAGAGCAGTAATGAAATTCAGATTTTTTTACTACTGGTTCTGTGGGTGTGGCTTGGTGGGCGTGCTGTGGCTTTGTAGGTGTTGCTTGATGGGTGTGGCAGGGGAAGGATACTGCAAAATCCCCATTCCCACCCCACTCTGGGACCAGCCAGAAGTGGTATTTGCCAGTTCTCAGAACTACACAAAATTTCCGCTACCAGTTCTCCAGAACTTGTCAGAACCTGCTAGATTTCACCCCTGGTAAACAGTGTAAAATTCAGATCCATGGCTGGGAAGTGTCTTAAAGGGAATGGGGAATAATCAATGTTGTATGAATAATTAAAAAATAAATAAATGGGTGGAATCTCTGTTTAATATCACCAATCCCACAGGAGTTGAGCATTATTCAAGATTTATAGCTTTTGAGACTTCTGCCTATATTACAGTTTTTAAAGGATGATATGTAAAAAGAAATAAGCTATCAAATAAACAGCAACCCAAAAAAAGAGTCATTTGCATTAAAAAAAGTAAAAGAAATAATCATGTCTAAATTTGAGTTCGAAACCTTGGTCATCATAGCCTTCCTTTGGGTGACTCTGTTTATGTCATAGGTTTCCGTAGCAGCTTAATCATAAATTCATTAAATGTTAAATTTGTACCCTATGACTATCATTAAGTGTTGTAAGTGTTGTACCTTGATGAAGGTATCTTTTCTTTTATGTACACTGAGACCATATGCACCAAGGCAAATTCCTTGTGTGTCCATTCACACTTGACCAATTAAAAAATTCTATTCCATACTATTCTAAAAAATTCCTAAGATTGTCAGAAATGACACCATTCTATAACTTAACTTCCGAAACCTTACAGTGTTGCAAGTTACTCACAGCGAGTTGTCCCATTATGTTCCTGAAGTCATGAAGCATTTGTTAATGTTATTTTATTGAAGACATTTTTATGCTGTTTTTCAAACCCCGAAGCTTACACTTAAGAAAAGTATAAACACAGAAACAAAAAATGCTGCACTAAAGTGCTAAAAGTGAAAGTGTCCATAAATGACCACCGCCAATCACAAATGATTAGGGGCTGAGTAAGAACAATACTTCCCCGTTCCTGAAGAATCTACGACAACTTGCCAATGAACAACTCACCATTGAACAACTCAACTCTGGACAAGGGTTACACTAATATTGAAGAAATAGTGGAATAGAATTATTAAAGAAAGGATGCCAAATGAGGGACAGAATGAAATGTGAATGGCAAAAATTAAAATATTTTAAAAACTATTTTAAATAACTAAATTGAATTCTTGAATTGTGTCTTAGCCAGTTGTGTCCTGCAGCAAATTGGCTGTGATGAATCAGTTGTGGCGAGTTGACCATGGCAAATTGTCTGTGGCAAATTAGCCACGGTGAGTTGTCCCATTACGTTCCTGAAGTCATGAAGCATTTGTTAATGCTACAGCTTTATGGAAACAGTATATGGAAACGTGAGGTAAACCCAAATGGGGAATGTTTCTTCTTAAGGTTTATGTCACTTTAGACCTTGGATGTTCTGCTTCTTAATTAGTATTTTCTAATTTTCTTTCATCCTGGATTCTCAAGTTTCTTTGGTGGAAGTTGTAATAATTAAAGCTTAAATTAAGATTAAAGGAAAAAAGCTATAATAAAGCAACCTACAATATGTCTGTATATTTTCTTGGTAATTTATTAGCTGCCTTAGAACATTCTTTGCTTTTCAGGTCATTAAATATAGACTATGATCTAAAAGCTTCTGGCCTGTGTAGATATGTACTTTTTTTGTTGTTAGAACAAAACTTTTCCTTTGAAAAAAGGTTGTAGCATAGGATTAATCTTGAGATCATTCTACTGAATTTTCTCTTAGTTGGATAAAAGTGTTTGGTCAAAACTAATTCATATGCAAGTTGTGTAAAGTTATGTGGATTTCTCTGTAAAATTTTAATCCAGAGAACAGAAATCTAGAATATGTCTGAGTGTAGTAGGCACTTGTCAGGGTAATTCCCCTTAACTCATTGTATTCTTATGGAATTCTTTTTCAGGAAATTGTGTATTGTCTGTTCTTTGGCCTTTATAAGGGATGTAAAAATATATTATATCATACAGTATTTGTTTTGGGTGATGCCATGTTATCTTTTTCCTTTGAATTGCAAAAATCAAGTTATGCATGTAAGGCAATCCAGAAGGTAATTCCTAAATTCTAAATGGTGCCCATCTGTCAGTTTTGACCACAATGAATCTTAAGTAGATTTGTGAGTTATTTATGGGTATCAAAGTGATGTCCCTTTTGTAGATATAATGTCATGGGAAGCCTCTCTTGTTTTCCTGACTTCCCTCTTGCAGAGCTGTAACTCTAACTTCTGCCCATCCTATTGTTAGAAGAAAAGCAGCCATATTGTGCTGATTGCTACTAAATTAAAGCAGAAAAAACAAGAAACAAATGGGGAAGCCAATCTTACCAGCAGGGGTGCTCCTACCATTTATTTGGCAGTTTAGAGGTCAGAAAGTCATTGCATGGATCTGACCTCCGATAACCCCCTTTGCTGGAACAGTATGCGGTTTCTCTCTGGAAGAACTTAATTAAACACAATTGAATTTCCTTGCTAACATTTGTAGCTGAAAAGCTTGTTCTTTGATTGCTTAGTGTTAGTTGGTAAGGAGAAAACCCAGTTATAGCTTTTGTTCCTGGAAGAAAAGTTAGCATACGTTAGTTCAGGATTCGTGGTTTTCTTTAGTTGCGTTGCTGCTTGCTTTTAAACTTCCCACGGTGGTTTTCTGGCATATCAAGGAGGGGGGGAAAACCATTAGAAACAGAAAACGGGGATATAGGAATAAAGATTTATTGTTGTAAACAGAAAATCAAAACAATGCATCCTGACTTGGAGACTTGATTTTGAAATTGTTACTTAGTTAACTGAAATCTTGTATTAGAGGAAGTTTATACAGTATAAGTAATAAGCATAGAAAGTATCTTTTGAACATACATTAATTTGTAGATAATGAACCAAGTCTTTGCAATTGTAATTCATGGTTTAGTCTATCATATCTTCAAAACCATAGTTCTAGGTATCTCATTAGAAAAAGAAAGAAAAATTACAGTGCAAGTGTGTGAAAACCATGCAATTGATCCTCCTTATGCTCGGAAATCTCTTGCGGTTTAGTAGTATGGTATAAAACTAGAGGCATGTAGACCAAATCTAGAAAACTTTTAAAGTTATACTAATTCATTTGTGATAACATTGGCTGCTTAGACATTCATTGACTAGTGATGTCCATAGGATATAATAAAAATAAAATCAAGATGATGACTCCAGTGCTGTGATTTAAACACTGTTTTTATCTGCAATTGACAGAACGTCACTTGTGCAGGGAGACTTTGATGTACAATCATTTGTTTAGCAACCATTCAACGTTACAATGGCATTGAAAAAAAATGATTTATAACTGGTCCTTGTACTTATGTCCATCCCAGCATCCCCATGAGCACACATGACTAAAACAACAATAGCACTTGGACTTATATACTGCTTTACAGCCCTCTCTAAGCGGTTTTACAAAGTCAACATATTGCCCCCAACAATCTGGGTCCTCATTTTACCCACCTTGGAAGGATGGAAGGCTGAGTCAGCCTTGAGCCTGGTGAGATTTGAATTGCCAAATTGCAGTCAGTAGGCAGTCAGCAGAAGTAGCCTGTAGTACTGCACTCTAGCCACTGTGCCAGTGTGGGCATTTGACAACCAGCAGGTATTTGCAATGGTTGCAGGATTCTGGGGTCCTGCCTATTTCTTGGTAGAATAAAACAATGTGAGATAGAGAGTACCACCCCCAGATGGGCTTTCAGTTGGGCTAAATTCAGTATGTAGGTCCTCAATGGAACTACATTTGCATAGAGGGAAACATGCAGTGGGATACTGAAGGTTTTGTCTGGGGCCTAGTACTTCTCAACATCTTCATAAATGACCTTGATGAGGGGATCGAAGAGATGGTGGTTGGGAATTGCTAACACTTTGGAAGATAGACTCAAGAAGGACTCAGGAAGATAGATTCTGAAGGATCTTGATAGACTTAAGCATTGGGCCCTATCCAACAAGATGCAGTTCAGTAAGGTCCTATTCCTAACAAGCACAAGTACAGGATAGGCAGTCCCTGGCTCAACAGTAATGCCTGTGAGAAGGATCTAATTGACCTGGGGGACCACCATATAAGTAGGAGACAGCAGTGTGCTGCAGCTGCTAAGAAAGAGTTCAGAAAAGAGCAACAGATGATAAAAAGTCTGGAGGCTTAATCGTATGATGAACATGTAATGGAACTAGGTATCTTTAGCCTAATAGAAGAGACATGATAGCACAGCAGTCATCAACCAGTGGTCCACGGACCACTGGTAGTCCATGAGAAAATGTCTCCACCCGGGTGCACTGAGGAGCTGTTCTGGGATAAGCTATGGCCAGTCCTGTGACTATAGCTCTGGAATATGGGACTGGCCAGGCAGTTCATGGTAGGGCTGTAAATCTCTGCCTTTGAGGGAGGTTCGTGCAACTTGCAACTTTGCAGTGCAGCCCTTACTGGCTGGAATGAGGTAATGGTGCGGGGTGGTGGTGCAGGTGGGCTGAAGTAACGGGTGGCGGGAACCCCAGGCTGTTTCTTCCCGCTGTTTCCTGTTGGCTGAATCCACCAGTGGCTGTCCCCACCCCTTGCCCTCCCTTCCCAGTCACTCCTCGCCTGGCAAGGGAAGGGGAGGTGGGGAATGGAGATTTGCTCCATATTCCAGAGTGGGAGCTGGATCTTGCGGCTGTTTCTTCCAGCCCTTGTTGGTGCTCCTGCACCTCGGTCTCTCAGGAGGATGATTGACTTCCTCTCAGCCCCAAGATGCTGGCTGGCCCATGAGAAAGAGTGGGAGAGAGAGAGAAAGATTCAGCAAGAGATGAAGCTTCGCTCCCATATGGAGCGAATCTCCATTCCTCTCTCCCTTTCTTTGGCCAGGTGAGGAGAGACTGGGAAGGGAGGGCAAGGGGCAGGGACAGCCACTGGTGGATTCAGCTGACAGAAAGCTTCAGCAGGGGGAAGAAATAGCCCAGGGTTCCCACCACCCGTTGCTTTGGCCCGCCTGCACCCCCCCTTGCACCATTATTTCATTCCAGCCGGTGAGGGCTGCACTGCAAAGTTGCAAGTTTCTTCCGTCCCTTGTTGGTGCTCCTGCACCTGAGTCTCTTGGGGGGACGATTGACTTCCTCTCAGCCCCAAGACGCTGGCTGGCCCATGAGAGGGGAGAGAGAGAGAGAGGGGAGAGAGAGAGAGAGGGGAGAGAGAAAGAATGAGAGAGAAAGAGTAGGGGGAAGGAGAGGGGAGAGAGAAAGAAAGGGAGAGAGAGAGAGAGAAGGGGGAGAGAAAGAATGAGAGAGAAAGGGAGAGAGAGAGAAAAAGGGGGGAGAGAGAAAAACAGGGGGGGAGAGAGAATGAGAGAATAAGAGAGAAAGAGTGGTGGGGGGAAAAAGAGAGAGGAGGGACAGTGCCTGAAGGACACCATCCCATCACTGGGAGTCCAGGCGCTTCAGCAAGTGGTGCGCTGGATTCATATTAGTGGTCCGCAGGATTTAAAATTATGGACTTGGTCCCTGAGGTCCAAAAGGTTGAGGACCCCTGTGATAGCATATTTCTCCATTAGTTGAAAGACAGTCACAGAGAAGAGGGTGGGTGGGTGCGGTCAATTTATTCTCCATAGCACCTGAGGGCAGGACAAAAAGCAATGGGTGGAAGTTCTTGGGGGAAAATCAACCTGGAAACCAGGAGTTTCCTGACAGTAAGAATGTATAATCAGTGGAAGAGTTTGGCTCCTGGAGTTGTGACTGTTCCATCGCTGGAGGTTTTCAAGAAAAGATTGGACAATCATTTGTCTGGGATGGTATAAAGGCTCTTGCCTTTGGCAGGGGGTTGGACTAGAAGACCTCCAAGGTCCCTTCCAGCCCATAGTTCTATGATTGCCATTTGCAACCTTCCATCTGGCTTTTGACAAGCAAAGTCAATGGGAGAAGCCAAATTAGTTTAATGACTACCTGACTCACTTAATATAGTAACTGTAGTAATTCACTTAGCAGCACAGAAAGATTATAAAATTGGGTGCAACTCACTTAATAATTGCCTTGCTTCGCAATGGAAATTCTGTTCCCAGCTGTGGGCCTAAATCATGGATTACCTGTATAATGTAGCTGCTTCTTAGACCTTTCCAACCATACCATGTGGACATCCCTATTTGACCATAGTCCATGGACTAAGAATGACAGGCAAGATGAAAAGCTTATATGATGGTTTTTCTAAACCATATCTGGACATTTTTATGTTGAAGGACAGTTGTCTTAAGAATTGATAAACTCCGTGATAAACTCAGCAAAAGGTGAGTGCAGAAATTTCCTTTCTCTTTTGTTTGGCTGCTCTATTTCCATGCATTTTTCACGGACACTTTTCTTCAAGCATAATCTGACTTTTTAAAAATTTGGAATGTTCATCCTTATTCAGCAAAAGTGGGAGCGTGCAGTTGAAGACTATGTATATTGTTCCTTTTAATATTATGATTCTGAATCCCCAAATATATAAACCTACTCTTAAAAACAGATGTGTCCCACAAGATCAGATATCTCCCTGTTTGCCGAAAGCAACAAGCGCACAATGCATATAGAACATCCACAAGTACTGATGATCCCCCTAGAGAGATTCATTAGGAAGAATACATTCTGATAATTGTTAAACAAGCTTCAGCCATTCCATTCTCCTGCTCTCCTTTTTTGTATATTTAATTTGCTACACAATTTCCTTTATTTGTGTAGATTCAAACAGCCAGACCCTTGTGCCGAGCCTTCTGTATGAAACAAAAACATTAAGAATCTAGTAAGCCACCTGTTTGTACTCCACTGTTTACTCAAAGGTTTCTTTTTTAATTTCACCATTGCTGTTTAGTCTTTTTCCTTCATTAACTTGGTTCTTCATTAACACACAAGCTGGAGCCCTCTTTCATTTAAAAAAAAATCTATACATGTACTCTTTTTGCCATTAAAACCATACTTGTGTCTGCTTTTCTCTGAATTTAAATTGAACACAAAGCTCTTTTTTTAATTTTTCCTGGACATGTACCTTTAGTTTTTTGCCTTGTTCCTTATGTTTTTCCCAAGCCTGCTTGATTGGGTGACAATATATAATTACTGGAAAACTAGTTAAATTGCTTTATAAGTATACAAAATTCCCTCATTTATCAGTCCCTATTGTGTAGCCATAGACTCGTATAAACACAAATGATTGTTAATGAATGCTTAATGCCACATTCATTAGAGAATTGGGTTAATGGTTAGCAATGAATATCTAAAATCCTTGGTAGCATCAAGTTTTTATTAATCTTTGTGCTGATTACAATATTTTGTTTTCATTCTAATGGTTTTCCTCTCATATGCAGTCAGACTAACTTTAAAATTTGGAAATTAGGACTTCGTCCTAATCCTGCAATTGCTTCCTCTTACAGATGCTTTGAAATAAAAATTACTCCCATATCACTAAGTATGAGAGTCATTTATTGTCTATGTTGTAGAATAAAAGTATGTTGTAATTAATGTTAAAAAAATACTTCTGTATAAAAACTCTATGTCCAGAACTAAAAAATATATAAAGAAAGAAAAAATGAATCAAATTTTCTTGGAAGACTTCTCCACCTCTCAATAAATATCCATGTGATTTAAATATACATGCTTGGAAAAATTCTGATCTCAGTAATAAAAGAATATATAGGGAATTATGTTAAATCATGCATGACTATACATTCTTATGTTAGTTCTGCATGAGTATAGGTACAGATAAGTCCACCCAAGTGTATAGTTATTGTGTGTCAATATCACACATCTAAAAGCTGTTGTGCCTGTTACAAACAGGATACTCCATTGTAAATGATCTGGAATTGGTGGTGGTGGGGATGCTGATGTCCTTGAGGGAGCAATGGTTGTCCAGCTATTTTGGATAACTACCTCATAGACCAGTGATGGAAAACCTTTTCAGCACCGAGTACGAAAGGGTGCCTGCACATCTAGGCTGTAAGCCAGGAGAAGAGCTGCCCAGGAGCATGCATGCACCTAAAATGAACTTCCGGTTTCAGCCAGCTACTCTTCTGGGTTTCTGGTGCGCATGCACATGCGATGATCAACTGGTCGGAGTGCATACTCACGCAGGAAAATGGAAGACCAGCTCTTCTAGTTTCCTGCAAAAAGGACAGCCAATCATTGTGGGCGCATGCGTGCCAGAAACCCAGAAGAGGAACGTGCGACACTGCGCATGCCAGGTGACATGGCTTCACATGCCACTTTGGGCATGTGTGCCATAGGTTCACCATCACGGTCATAGACTCTAATCTGTTTTCCAGGACATTTGTTGATAGTTCAGAGATTCCTAGAGACTCCTAGGTGAAGCAAAATTTCCCAACCTTTTTTAGATAGGATTCATGTCTGGACATGGGACATAAATGGCACTGGCTGCTCTAGTTGGCACTGACTGCTCTGTGGCAGATCCATAGAGGAGGTGGTCCAATTGCCCTTACTGGATATTTCATTGGCCTTCAATTGTACAGACCACAGTAATCTACTATGTTATTTGCAAGTTGGAGGCATCATTTTGTTAATGCACATGGGGAAAAAGATGGGTCTGTAGGACATCCCAACAGGATATGCCTCCAGGTTCAATCTAACACTTGCATGATGCCTTGTGTTAAGTATATATGTGTTCTGATGATTTGGATTTAATGTTGTCAGCATACGGATGTTATCCAGCTACATATTTCTACCCCAGATCAAGTGAGAGATGCAGTGGTGACTAGCAACTTTGAGGGACTTCTGATCCAGAGGTCAAACAAGTATGGGACAATGTCAAATTTAATCCTTGATAGGATGTGTCGAAAAAGTTGGTCTGTAAGTTGGTTGCCTTTCTGGCTGTCTTATTCCTAGTAGTACAGTGTGAAAGCTGTGTCTAAAAGGACCTTTTGGTTTGTTGTGCTAGTTCTGGCCAATTCTGGACCAGGAAATGCTGGCACCAGTCACTACACCCTTGTTATTTCACAGGGAAGTACTTGATAAGGAACTTCCTGGAAAATGTTTGGAATCTGCAGCTGGTACAAGATGCTCTTTTCTGTGTGCTAACTGGGATGATTTGAAGTAGCACATGAGGCCACAACTGTGTGAGATGCATGGGTTGCCAATTTGCTCTAGATTTGCAATTCAAGGTGTGGGCTAAAGTGAAAGTGGAGTCTAATCTATGACAAGGCTTATGTCAACAGAACCTGCTTTCTCAAGGTGGACCAGCACAAGAGTTCCTATTCTCCAGGAAATATTACAGGAGGAAACGTGAAGGCATTTTCAACAGGAGTCAGCTTCTTAGAGAATCCCCTCCCTCTGGATGCAGTACTGGTATGTTTACTTCTCATACTTTTAGAAATTTTGAAGACTATTTGGGCTGTGAAAGGAGGGGTGCGTAAGCCAGTGATGAATGTCAATGTGATCTGGATAGAATGCTGATAACAATAGTTTGAGATGGTTCTTATAATTTATAATGGTAATATTATATCGATTTATGGTTATTATTGCATTATTGCTTTGTTGCATGATGTTTAGCTTCATATTAGCCGAAGTGGCATACAAGGGTGAAACACTCAAATGAACAAACAAAAGTAAACCAGGTATTTAACAATTCTGTTGAGTGAAATGGTGGTGAAATGCACCATTCTCCAGTTTGGTACCTTCTAGATCAGGGTCTTCAACCTTGTCAACCTTGTCAACTTAAGCCTGAGGACTTCAATTCCCAGAATTCTGGGAGTTGAAGTCCTCCAGGCAAAGTTGACAAGGTTGGAGACCCCTGTTCTAGATCAGACCAGGGCATTTTATGACTCCCTGGGCCACATCCAGTCCTTTCACTATCACTGTCTGGCCCACATAAATTGCTTTAATTTTGAAGTCAACTGCTATTTTAATTTTAATTTACATATGTGCATGCATTCATGTCTACATACCTTCAAAGTCCTATCGATTCAGCCTTCCACAGTAATCCCAGTTACCCATGTAGCATGCTGGGAAAATTAACTGCCCACTGCTGTTCTAGAGGTATTGAAACAATCCATGGGGACTGAAATTTAACCCATCAAGAGAGCACCCAGTTGGATGAAATTTTTTTAGCATATGTTTGTTTTATTTTTAACTATACCTTGTGCCCGTTCCGGGAAGTCGGGGGAGGGGGTTGTGAAGGAGGGAGAGGGGGAAGGGGGAAAAAATTTTTGTAAAACTTTTTGAATAAAAAAAAAAAAAAAAAAGAGAGCACCCAGTTGAAAAAGGCTGCTATACATATTTCCCAATGGGAACAAAGTCCACAAAGCTCAATGGGTTTCTTTCTAAGTAAATATGCAAGGATTGTACTGCCTGTCTGAAAGAATGGGTATTTAAACAAATCTCAAATTTTTACCTTTCCCATTTTTCTATTTAAAATGAGAAGTACCCCGTGGGGGGGGGGGGATACCAATCTTTTTTACTTGTATTTAGGAGAGATTTAAAATGTTGTTATGAAAGTGTTGGTAAACAGATAATTGGCCTGAAGTTTCGTGGTGCTGCCCCTGTTTGATTAACATCTACCAAAAACTTTGGTAGATTAACAATCTTCGGTAAAATGCTAACCTTCAATTCCATCTCCTTGTGTACATTGTTAAACTGCTTGGCAACAAGTAGGTATAGACCAGGGATGTCAAACTCAAGGCCCGGGGGCCGGATCCAGCCCACGGGGTGGTTAGATCTGGCATGTGCCCTGGAAACAGCAAAGGATCAGCCCGTGGGGTCTCTGCCAACAAAAATGGAGCTTGGGTTCTCCCACATGCGGCCTTCCCAAGCTCCATTTTCGCTGCCAGAGGGTTGCAGGAGACTGTCAGAGCCAAAAATGTTGCTCAGAAGCCCATTTTCGCTGGCAGGGCGCTTGGACCACCACAGGCATCCCCTCCCGACATGAGTGATGTCATGCTGGCCACACTTACCCTGGCCATGCCCTCCCACCCCCCTGAGGTCAAACACAACCCCGATGCGGCCCTCAATGAAATCGAGTTTAATACCCCTGGTGTAGACCATCAGATGTTTTAACCGAAAACCATGCAATTCATCTTCGCAGGTTTCTGAGACGATTGAAATTGGAGAATAAGCTTCTGTTAGGAAAAAAAAAATATGAGAGAAAAAAAATACAGAAATCACACAGTTAAAATACCTGTCTCATTGAAAATTCCTTTCTTCACTTTGTGCATACAGTATTTGATTCTCAATCAAATGTAACTGATTGAAAGAAACCACTATTAATTTATTTCTTGGCCTAATGATTTACCTCAATATATTACACATGGTATTTTTATTCCAATTAAAAGCTCTCTATAACCAGCCAGCAGATGTCACTCACTTGTAGTTTTATGGCCTTTAATTTCACCTGCAGAAATTGTTGATCAATTCTGCAATACTATTTTATTACCCACTTTGGAGACATTTTTATTCTGGAAACTATTCCAGTGTATTGAAAAAATAATAGGAGTATGGTAATTATACAGAATTAGCAAAATAAATAAATAATTTAAAGCTACTTATGACTCATTAATTTGAAGTTCTGTGCAAAAGTTACAGAAAACAAATGCATTAAAAAATTATGAAGCAAATATTAAATGTTTCTTTCTGAAAACCTAGCAAATTCCATACTGATTTCTTTAGCCATAATTATCACTAAGAATGAATGCAATTATATAGAGATAAAAGTGGCACAATGCAGTTTTGCAAATCAGAAAATCCCATTTCAATCTGTTGTATCATTAGTTTAAAGGACCTAGTAGCAGATAATAAATGTCTGCCGTAAGTAAAGATCTTTAAAAATGGTGTTCAGAATAGACAATATAGGATTACATGATTAAGCAATACACAGCAGTTTCCTATGTTCCTACATAAAAGGTTTGACAATAATAGCAGTTTGTTTATCAAGCATCATTTAGGTTTGAAGATAAGCCTTAGAGTTACTAGATCCAGGTTGCAAAAGTCCAGTTGGCCACTAGATGGCAGCAAAAAGATTCAGGAAATTCTGTTTCTGTTTATCCAGATAGTTACAGCACATATCTGCTAGTCCTAATTGACACTGATTTGTAAAACTCAGCCAGATATGCAGTATTAGCAAGCTTAATGAATAATTATGTTGAAACCAGTGTTATTGACTATAATATCCATGGTCCCTGTTTCTCTATGGCAACTTGTTCTGATTAATGTATCTGCTGAGTTTCTTATCATCTGTATCTTCAGAAACTTAGAAACCACAACCCACAATAATTAAGGAGTTACAAGACACATTTTAGGAGATCTTGGGAGTGAAAATATGTGTATAAGGTAGGATAAAGTTCTTCAGTTATGAAGCACTCTGTTACACTACAATATCTCGCTTGAAATATTTATGTTAATTTACTGTATACCCTTTTTCCAAAGTAAAAGCCAGATATCTTGCAATTCTCATGTGACATTAGCACAAATATTTTTCAAGACAGATTATAGTATTTTGATGTATTACTCATCACTAAGCATAATTACTGATGAAAAGGAGCAGGTGTTCAAACATGGAGAAAGTTGCATTGAATTCCCTTTATTTGTGCTTTTAAAGATGTTGATAGAAGTGCAAACAATACATCATACAGTAATAGAAAATGTTTGATAAAAACTATGGGGGTGTAAAATATTTTTTAGAGATTAAGGTTCTTTTTAATCGCATAACTAACAAAATTTATTTTACTCCGAATGTGTCAAAAATGTCCTTCTTCAGACATGAATGTATCTAACTCTTTCATCTGTTAGATCCTAGCTCTTCTGTTATTAGAAGATTGCTGAATAAATATCTATTTCCTTATAAGGGTGCCGGGAACTTTTGAAAGGCTTTCCAAGGGTGCCTCAAACAAGAAAAGGTTGTGCCTCAAACAAGAAAAGGTTGGGAACCACTGCTCTAAATGAATCAAAAGAAGAGAATTAACTAATAAAGGAGAATATTTGTAGCTCCGAGTTGACATGAGGGGCAATGGTGGATTTCAATTTTTTTTACTACCGGTTCTGTGGGTGTGGCTTGGTGGGCGTGGCATGGCTTGGTGGGTGTGGCTTGGTGGGCATGGCAGGGGAAGGGTACTGTAAAATCTCCATTCCCTCCCCAATCCAGGGGAAGGATACTGCAAAATCCCCATTTCCTCCCAATCAGCTGGGACTTGGGAGGCAGAGAATAGATGGGGGTGGGACCAGTCAGAATTTTTACTACCGGTTCTCCAAACTACTCAAAATTTCCTCTACCGGTTCTCCAGAACTGGTCAGAACCTGCTGAAATCCACCTCTGATGAGGGGTCCTTGGTGCTCTCTGAGCTTGCTTGTTTTCTTGCAGAGATTTCATTACCCAAACTAGGTAGCATTATCAGAAGTAGGACTCTACTTTTCTTGGTCTTGATGCTAGCTAGTAGATACATTATGAGCCACATTCACTTGAGTTAAAGTATAAATGTACCCTTGAAAAAATTAGTTGCTAATTTCCCCTACCTTTTGTGTCAAAGTTGCTAAACTGGAAAACTGAAGAAAACAGAGTGGCTTGATGGATACAAGTTTTGGTACAGGGTTAAATTCGAATTGACTTTATTTGATGAAAATAACTTGAATTTAATCCCCAAATGACTTTAGGACCTAGTTCAAGTTATAAATATTATTTAATAATTACAAATAGTAACACAATTTTATTCTTTTTAAAGGCTGTCAATGAACAACATGTGATTAGCTAAGCTGGTCTGATTTAGTATGGGTCTTGAATATAGAATAACAGAGTTGGAAGAGACCTTGGAGGTCTTCTGGTCCGACCCACTGCTTAGGTAGGAAACCCTACACCACTTCAGACAAATGTTTATCCAACATCTTCTTAAAAACTTCCAGTGTTGGAACATTCACAATCTCTGGAGGAAAGTTGTTCCACTGATTAATTGTTCTAACTGTCAGGAAGTTTCTCCTTAGTTCTAAGTTGCTTCTCTTCTTGATTAGTTTCCACCCATTGCTTCTTGTCCTGTCCTCAGGTGCTTTGGAGAACAGCCCGACTCCCTCTTCTTTGTGGCAGCCCCTGAGATATTGGAGCACTGCTATCATGTCACCCCTAGTCCTTCTTTTCATCAGACTAGACATACCCAGGTTCAGCAACCGTTCTTCATATGTTTTAGCCTCCAGTCCCCTAATCATATTTGTTGCTCTTCTCTGCACTCTTTCTAGAGTCTCAACATCTTTTTTACTTCATGGCGACCAAAACTGAATGCAATATTCCAAGTGTAGCCTTACCAAGGCATTATAAGGTCTTAGTTTTCTTGATTAGTCTAGGTTTTCTGGAATTTAAAAGATAAAACTTTGACAATACAACCAATCACCAATGTAATACAAATACTTTCTATGAAAACCTGGTTGAAATTTGCTCCTTCACCAAATGTCAATCTCTCTCTCTCTCTGATTAATTTATTTTGCCTTGCACCTTTCAGTTGCTGAAATGGCTGAGCTACAATTTCAGCTAAGAACTAGTAAAAAAAAACTGTACAAGAGAAGATTTTGGCTAAACATAGAAGTAATTTCTTAACAGCAAGAGTTTGACAATGGTGGAATAGACATGCTTGTTGCTCTGTCTCTTTGCAGCTATTTAAGCAAAAAATGAGGCCAGCGGAAATTGTAGCTCAGCCATTTCAAGGTGCTGAAAAGTTATAGATGTTTGCAATGGCCATGGATTATGCATGATGCCTTTTAAAAATCCATCTGGCTCTTAAAAATATACAATTTTATTATTGCAAGGTTTATTATGATCTAGCTCTACTAGACAACAGTAGTTGGCAGACTTAAAGTCTTAATGAATCAAGGCATTAAAGAAGGAAATGATTTATAGTTATATAGTTATAGCTACCAATATTAAAATTACATTTAAAATTACAGTAGCCAGCCGGACAAACAGGTTTAAAAACAGCTTTTATCCATGAGCTGTCAGACTCCTAAATACAACTACAATCACTCCATGCATACACAGAAACATATGACTGGTTTTTCCCTAATTACTTGTACAGTGACTATTTTCTATATTATTCATATTATTTTGTATTTTGTTATGGATTGCACCAGTAGAGGCTAAATCAATTTTGTTGTAAATATGAACCATGGCAATAAAAGTTGCTGCTGTTGTTGTTATTATTATTATAGTTTGCACTAGAAGTAATAAAGTCAATGGAGATAGGAAGTTCAGCATCATAAAGAATTTTCTCTCGAAATATTTTTTTTGAGATGAAATTAACATTCTAGTCCTGTAAAATTTTAGCTGTTAACACCCATATAACAAGAGGATTCTGAGTAAAGTTTTGTAGACTGCTGAAATAGACTTTGGCAGATGTTGCCTTTGAACTTGATGTTAACTTCTTGGCCTTTTTTGAAATTATACTTTGACATGAAGTTTTGACTTTTTCTGGCTAATAAAATGATTGTGGGGGGGGGATGACTCCCTGTAAAAAATAAAGCTCATCGTTTGTCTTTGCCCATTTTGTTCTTTTTACTATTCATAGTATTGAGGACTATAGATACTAAATACACTTACGTAAGACTTAACGAACAGTAATTATCTTTGGGCTAAAGAGAAAGCCCAAACAAATGCTAAACTGCATTATCATTTGGCTTCTGACATGAGCTGATAATCAGATTTTCTTGCTTAAATCCATGGTGCTTGAACAATGCTACTCACTGTCTGTCCTTCCCGATATTACCCTTAATTAGAAAGAACAGAAACACAAATCTGAATTATTTCAAAATCTGGTTTCCATGGTCAGTGGTTTGATGGGCTTAACTTTATTACAAATAAACCTGGTTTTATAGGCTAATGAAATCTGAAATGCTAGAGAAGGAAAGAAATGAGCGCTTCAGAGTGGTGTTTACATATTGAATAATCTGCTGTAGGCAAAGCATTTTGTAATAAATAATGAAGTAACTGATTTATTATGACAACTTATCCTAAATTTCTCATAAACAAAAGAATACAGGGATCATTTGAAATTGCAAAATAAAGCCTGTTGTGCTTTAAGTTCCATGTTGATTATAATAGAATGCTATAAAAATGTTAGTATTACTGAGCCCAGGCATGGTTTTATGTTTACTTAAAAGTAGTACTGCAGTCCACAAAAATATATGTCTCATCATGGAATTTCCTTGGTATCTATTTTCCACAATATTCAATCTTTCGTGTTTGCTTACTTTTTAAATTAAAAACCTAAACTTACATTTAACGGACTAGTTCTGTAATACAAATAGAAGGATTATAGAGTATTTTGGAAGTATTACTCATCTATCTTTTAGGATTATAAATGAATTTTCCACCCTACCTAGTAGCAAACCTGGGGGTGGGGAGAACTAAATATTCTCCAGGTGAATAATAGAATTCTGTATGCATTATTTTCTGGGGAATGTTAATGTAAAGGATAAA
>NW_026681855.1:0-19290 GCF_028640845.1 Ahaetulla prasina | reverse complement strand
TGATGTTGGAGATTATTTCTGCTCCAGCCATTCGAGTCCTAGCATTGCGTGGCGGGATGAGCTCCCATCGCTTGCTTCAGTTTCTGTCCACCTAAGGATATTCTATGCAAGTAGATAAACAGGTACCATTTCGGGGCGAGCTGGTACTCTGTGCAGGCAGTCAGTTTCCTGCCCTCTGAACCTTCCTGGTTGTAAGTAATATATGGAATTATCAGAGGATGAGCTTGGATTCAAAATGATCCAAACCCAAAATGGTTTTGGGAGTCAGGGGCCTTGGATGATGCTATAGGAAGAGCTTGTCTTTTTCTGGTGCAAAGCCAGTTCACCCTCTTGTGGCGCACCATGGGAGCGTTTCCTTCAACGGAGCTACTACTCTGCAATTGCTAATGTAACAATGCCATATGCTAATAATAATAATAACTGATCTTGTTTCTCGCCTTCTTTCACAGCATGATGACAAGCCTTATTGCACCCATTGCTATCTTCAGCGTTTTGGACCAAGAGGTAAATTTCAGACCTGAAACCAGTTGCTTGTAATAGGAGAGGAACACTACAGAACAGGAAAGCAGAAACAGACAAGTAGATGAAAGTCTAAAACTGGAGTATAGAAATAAATATACAATACATTGGTCAGGCACAAGAAACCAAAAACCCAGAATAAAGTTCAAAGTACTGAACGTTTATTCCACGCAACCTTCTACACACAAGAATCTGATCTACTAACAGTCAAGATAAATTGGCACCAGTCAACGGAGGGACGCGGTGGCTCAGGGGCTAGGACGTTGAGCTTGTCGATCGAAAGGTCGGCAGCTCAGCAATTCGAATCCTTGGTGCTGCCGTGTAACGGGGTGAGCTCCCGTTACTTGTCTCAGCTTCTGCCAACCTAGCAGTTTTGAAAGCACGTAAAAAGGCAAGTAGAAAAAATAGGGACCACCTTTGGTGGGAAGGTAAGAGCGTTCCGTGCACCTTTGGTGTTGAGTCATGCTGGCCACATGACCACGGAGGCGTCTTTGGACAGCGCTGGCTCTTTGGCCTTGAAATGGAGATGAGCACCGCCCCCTAGAGCTGGCAACGACTAGCACATATGTGCAAGGGGAACCTTTACTTTTACCTTTAAGAGTTAACGGACTTCAAGGAGGATGGACCTAGGTCTCTTTTGGTGGCGTAGGGATTCCAGACTTATGATGCCTTTGACCCTGCCCTCGGGCTCAGCCTGGTCATCTCCTACATCACCTTAAAAATAGATTTACAAAATAAGTGTAGAAATAGAAACAATATAGCAAATCATTATATATTGAATGTATTCTTATATTTACCAACAAAATAAATAGAAGCATAATAGAACAAAAGGAAGATTTAAGAAAATAAGGAGAGAAATCATACTAAATAGGTTTAAATCTGTTGTACATAGGAACTATGGAAAATAAAAGCTGGTAAGGTTAATCACAAACTTGCTAGTGTTCATTTTCTAAGAAAATGCTAATTTACTATTTAAGTAATAGACTTCACCCGATCTGGAGGTTAATCATCTGTCCTCTGTGTGGGTGTTTTGACATCTGCAAAAGAACCCACACCGAATGCCTGTCTGAAGCAGATATAAATGGGATACAATAATTGTGTGCATACATACAATTGCACATTAACACCCTTTCAAGCATCTCTTTAAACATCATCTGCATTCTGCCTAAAAAAAGAAATCACTTAGATGAACAATTTTAGAATTTATGGGGAAAAAAATAAATTTCTAAAATTAAAGAGAAAGAATTAAAGAAGAAAGAAAGAATTTAAATATTTAGATGCAGGATTCCCTTATTTAGTTAAAACACATTTTCTCCAAACAAGGTAGCAGGTTTGCAGAAAACACACAATTTACTCAGTAAAGAAGAGGGCAGTCAAATACCAGACAGGGTCAATAAAGTTATCTTGTTGTTTAGCACTTCATATTCTTAAAAGCTATGCGTGAAAATGCTTTGGGTGGCAGAGGCTCTAGTTTCTGGTAAAAATAGCAGCTTTTTTTTTTGTTGGAAAAAATAGCTCCTTTAGGAAGGCTTGATGGTTCTCTACAGGCATTTGTCTTTATGAATAATGCACTGGATTGCTGGAATTTTTTTTAAAAATGTGCCTGGAGGAATTGTCATGAATCTTGAAATTCCATTGACCCAGCTCTGCATTGCAAATCCCTTCTCTTGATTTCTTCCATTCAAATAGATTCCTTCTCCCTCACCTAATTGGAGGGAGAAGAGCAGATTTCAAATTTTGAAACTGAAAACTACCAGTTCTTTAGAATTAGCTGCTTTGTGACATTCAGGTTGGGATTTCCGATGCTAAATTCAGGATCTGGCTCTGTGAGTTACTGTTGTGGTCCGCCAGCAGCCTGCAGAGCTGGCAGCGGAGTTGGACAGTGAGGAGGTTGGGGAGGATGATGGGCCAGTCCTGGAGTCAGGGGAAGGCCCAGAAAAAGGCTCTGTGTCAGAGGCAGAGATGGGGCCAGAGCCATCTGGGAGCAATGTGTGGACTCCGGAGCCTCCAGAGGCGGACAGCAGAGAGGCAGAGGAATGGGAGGAGCCTGTTCCTAGTGCACACACACATGAGAAGAGCTGCCAGAAGGAAAAAGCAGCTGAAGCAAAAAGCGCGACTGAGGAGTAAGGCCAGAAGATGATTGGCCCTTTCCATAAGGCTTAAAAGAACAGCAACAAGCCATTGGGTTCTTTGTGGAAAAGCAACATTGATTCCATTGCTTCTTGTCAGTGTCTCATGAACTTTGTGGGGGTTTTGCCAAGAAAAGCCTTTGACAAGTTGCCAAAGACAACAAAGGTTGGTGATAAGGCTGAAGGACTGTTTATGAAGAATTTGTTTTGGACTAAGCTGAGAATGAATTAATTCTCAGCTGTTCTAATAAAATAAGTTTGTTCAGGACTGAATTGTGTTTGGTAATCACCATTTGGGCCTCGGTCACGACAGTTACCACAAATGGTAGGTAACAGAGTAGATGCATCTGGCTTTAAAAGGGTTGCTGTCTTTTCTGGTTAGTGTAAGTTTTGCATGACCAATTGAAGATGGTCTCATTTCATAGGGCAGGAAGAGTGTGGGCCTGCAGTGGAAGATACATCATGCCACAGTTCCATCAGAAGAGACAGCCTTCAGTTGGTCCAGCAAGTAATCCTGCAATCTTGTATTGTAGGGTTGAAAGCAATGGTGAAATCCAAATTTTTTTACTACTGGTTCTTTGGGTGTGGCTTGGTGGGCATGGCAGGGGAAGAAACTGCAAAATCTCCATTCCCACTCCACTCTGGGGCCAGCAAGAGGTGGTATTTGCTGGTTCTCCGAACTGCTCAAAATTTCCGCTACCGGTTCTCCAGAACCTGTCAGAACCTGCTGAATTTCAGCCGTGGTTGAAAGTCCACAAGTGGGAAATAGTGCCTTGCTATGTTCATAAACAGATAGATGGGGACCAGCAGAAGCATACGCACAAATGCTAATTTTGATGAATATTAAGCTGGATTAGAATGAATGACAGGTAGTCCTTGATTTACAAGGGTTCGTTTAATGCCTGTTCAAAGTTATAACGGCACTGTAAAATGTGAGTTATGACCGTTTTTCACATTTACAACCTTTGTGGCATCCCCATGATCATGTGATCAAAATTCAGATGATTGGCAACTGGTTCATATTTATGATTGTTGCTGTGGTCCCAGGGTCATGTGATCCCCTTTTGTGACCTTCTGGCAAACAAAGTCAATGGGGAAGCCAGATTCTCTTAACAACTGGGTTATTAACTTATCAACTGCAATGTTTCATTTAACAACTGTAGCAAGAAAGGTCATAAAATGGGGCAAAACCCACTTAACAAATGTCTCAACAACATAAACTTTGGGCTCAATTGTGGTTGTAAGTCGAGGACTATCTATATTGGTTAGTGGCTTATTGTCTAGGTTGTTAAGTTTGTGGTTCAGTGTGTTGTACAAACTGCGAGACTGGGTTCATTCCACTACATTGCCAAGCCTATTGTAGGAACAGTATAATATCAGCACTATGACCTTGACCATTTATTGTTTTCTACTGTGGTGGAATGTAGTCTGGATTCCCAGGAGGGCCCTCCATTTTCAGAGGGTAAAGAGGTGGTGGAGCTTTGAAATTTGGATAGCAGAAAGATAATTAAAATGGCTCCTCCTTAGCCTTTTCCAAACTGTATCTGTAGCTATACAGAAAGTTGCTTTAGTCTGGCAAGACTAAACCTTGTTATTAGCCTCCTGCTTATTTATTTGTATCCCCACCTATATTATTTTTACAAATAAGTCAAAGTGGCAAACGTATTTAACACATCTCCCTCCTCCTATTTTCTCCACAACAATCCTGTGAGGTGGGTTGAACTGAGAGGAAGTGACTGATCCAAGGCCACCCAGCTGGCTTTCATGGCTAATGCAGGACTTGAATTCACAGTCTCCCACTTTCTTGCCTGGTGACTTAACCACTAGACCATACTAGCCTCTGGTTTGCTTTCCTTCACAATTGGGTTTCTTCATATTCCAGTGGAAATGTTCAGTTATAGGGTGTATTTATTTTAATATATGGTTCCCATTGACGTGAGTGAGTCTAAGGTTCCCATTCTGGCAATCCTGCATGTTTAAAGTTGGCTTAGACCAGTGATTCCCAACATGGGGCCCACGCCCACGGGGTGGGGGATTTGATTTTAATGGGGACAATTGGAACCTTGTTTAAACCAAGTTAATGGCCTTTTAGGCTTCCTCCGCATGAGTGGGAGTTCACTTTTTGAATAAAGTAAGAATTACATGTTATGGAGAGAGGGGGTGGAATCTAGATTTTAGAGATGCTTAGGTGGGCCATGGCCAAAAAGAAAGGTTGGGAATCATTGGCTTAGACTGTCATCGCCTTTCTTCTTCACAAACAGATCTGTGTCTACTCCATGGTCTGGACAGATAGAGTAGAACAGTTACAATTTTCTCAGCCAAAACGATCATAGCCATTTTTTCTTCTCCCAGTTTCTGCTTCAGGTAGTTTCAGATGCAAGGCTAATTGCCTCTAACCATCTTGCAGTGATAACAATTCTACTGAGGCACTCTTTAAAAGATGCAACCTGAAAGATGCTCACTTGTAATTATAAAGTGGATAATTGTGCGCTGCTGCTTTCTGAATTTAAGTAATTGCAAGTACCCAGGCTTAGCTACCTTTTATGCTACTGCATGGCTACAAGGGATAGCAGTGGGCTAAATTTTAGAAAAATCTTGGAGAGCTCATTCTCATAAGCTCTTCAGCAGAGTTAATAACTCAAAAGATGCTTTTCCCTTCGTTTGGTTCCCCCAGACAGTACAACAGTAAAAATGGTACAGACAACGAGCTGATAAATACTGTATAGTTTGTGAGGGACAGAAGCTACTTCAACATCAGTTCTTTCCCTTCCCACATCTGATAATATTTTTTTTTTTAATTTCCATTTTTCAACATCATATTTATGTACAAACTATTATCCATCATTAATCATTAATTTTTATTTATTACTGATTCAGGCCTGCCCGACTGCCACTTCCTTTTCTTCACAACCTCCCTCTCTACCCTCTACTACTTTCCCATCCTTCATCCCCTTCACTTTACTACTTCCTCTCCTCCTTCTCCACTCCTCCCTTCTTCCACCCTATCTAACCCTCTTATTCCCCTCCTCCTTCTCTACACTTTCCTATCTACTTTCTTCCCTCCTTCTACTCCTCTCTCCTTTTCTTCCTGAAATGGCAGTCGAGCATCCCCAATATCATTTTAAATTTTTTAATTTCATATCTTCAAAAATTACTGTACATTAATAATCAATCCATGTATCACTTATTGATTCATTTCCCCCCCTTCCCCCCCTCCTCCCCCTCCCCCCCCAGACTTCCCAGAGCAAATACCGGATATTTTAACCAACAATCACAAGCTAAAGTATACAAAATATACATAACCTCCCACCTTAAAAATTTTTTAAAACTATAGATCCCCTCACAATAAAAATAAAAAGATAGGAAAGAATAATAATAATAAAAAAAGAAACAATACCAACTTCACATATTACTTCTTCTTACAGTCCATTTTTTAAAATTAATCCATCTTCTCAAATTCAATTTTTTTTCCCCACTTGTATATTCCTTCAAATTTCATAAGTCCATTTCTCAAATTACAGTCCATCTTCTCGAACTCAAATTTTTATCACTTGTATATTTCTTCAATTGCCATAACATTTAATGTCCATTCTTCTTACAGTCCATTTTAAAAATTAGTCCATCTTCTAAAGTTCAAATTTTTCCCCCCCACTTGTATATTCCTTCAAATTTCATAAGTCCATTTCTTAAATTACAATCCAGCTTCTCAAATTCAACTTTTCATCACTTATATATTTCTTCAATTGTCATAAGATTTAATATTCAGTCCTGATAATTTTTTTTTGAATGCATAGGAATTATTTAATTTAACAGGTTGGATTCAGTGGTGGCATTCAGCCAGTTCGGGATGGCTTGGGTGAACTGGAAGTTAAATTGCTGGCTGGCCCCGCCTGTCTCCTCCCCTTCCAGGAATCCCCATGTGCCGCATTTTGACTCCCGGGTAAGTGCAGGGAGGCCTACTAGAGCCAAAGCGGGGCACGGGGCGTGGCATGTCCCCTCCTTGCGGCCCGTTTTTGGTCCCAGGGAGGTGCAGGAGGCTGAGTGCTGCCTGTCACATCCTTGGCCACGCTCACCATGGCCACACCCACCCAGCTGGTCATTAGGGCAGAGAACTGGTTCCTAAGTTATTTGAATTATTTGAATCCCACCACTGGTTGGATTAAACCCTCATCCATCAATGCCATACAGATAGTGTTCGACTTACAATGCATCTGTTTAGTGACTGTTTTGAAGTTATAACAGCACTGGGGGGAAAAAATGACTTAAGAGCATTTTTTTCCCACACTTACACTCATTGCAGTATCCACGTGGTCAAACTTCGGGCACTTGGTAACAAACTTTGACATTTACGATGATTGCAGTGTCCTGGGATCATGGGATCACCTTTTGCAATCTTCTGACGAGTGAAGGCAACGGGGAAGCCAGATTCACTTAACAACCAGGTTACTAACTTAACCGCTGCTGTGGCACTTAACAACTGTGACGAGAAAGATTGTAAAATGGGGCAAAACCCACTTAGCCGCAGAAATGCTGGGCTCAACAGTGGTCATAAGTCAAGGACTACCTGTACACTAGAAATGCTAGATATACAAGATTGAATTATTTGACTATCACGACTGAATCTGTATGGCAGGAGTAGATTTTCACATTGTCTGTTCTGCTGAATTGTTTTAGCTGAAGTTGTCAGGGAAGTACGGCTCGTACTTCCTGCCATCAAGACATGAGCTTTACCACTAAACTATAGATTTTCTTCTTCACTGTGTCCCTGATCTAATCTACCCCCTTGCTTACTGCTAAAATGCCAAATTGTATTAACCTTTGGCCCAAGCTACAAAATCAATTATTTTCTTATTTTCTCGCTTTATCTTGAGCTGGCTCAAGAGAGAGAGAGAGAGACTGACTTTTGTACTCCACGGTGGGATTGAAGGACCTTAGAATTGAAGACAGAACTGGTGACAACTAGGTTTTTAAAATTTTTATCTTCAAAACTGCTGAAAAGGGGGAGACAAAGATTGCCAGACAGCTTTGGAAGGGGACTCTAAAGTTATAACAATACCCCATCTCGTTCCATCTATTTATTACTCACCTTCTGTTATTCTGTCTACATTTGCTATTGTTAATGTAAAGTACATGGGATTTTAACTTTGTAATAATGGTATTGCTCAAACTGCTTAACAATAAGATCTTTATATTTGCTATTTTAGGGGTATATCTAACAACAAACTCCCTCCTCCCCCCCTCTCTCTCCTTGAATACTTGAAAAGCAAAGTAGCCAGCAATATGTTATACTACTTCTGATCTTGAATTTCAAGTTTTAGTGTTAGTTCAGAATGCAGAATGGGCCAAGGTTTTGCTGATACTGGCTGCAAGATATGTTTGTTAGGATAAAATGAGCAATGTTGAAAAGTGTCTCTCTAGGATCTCAATGTTCTGATTTAAGAGCTTTAAGGTGGCAGCTTGTGTGATTTGTGTCCTACGTTTTGCCGTCCGGTCCTATTTCACCTTGTAGATACCACTGCAGAAATTCCAACAAGGCCACTAAAATCTTTTTTAAAAACAACAACAACAAAAAAACCCTAAAGAAACCAAAGACTAAAGCTCCTTGTTATTTCTTTACTTGTAGGTCTCCTGTTTCTTCAGAAGATCAAGGTAAGATTCCATTTAACAAATTCCTCTGCTGAACTTGAAATTGATTTTGATGAGAAAGGGTCAGTAAAGTTGTAGCTGAAAATGAATTTGAAGTACAGAAATAAGTAAAAGTTGATATGGACATAGAGATAACTCCTCTGTCATTTCATTAAATATACACAGGATAATCTATCCCAGGGGTCTCCAACCTTGGTCCCTTTAAGACTTGTGGACTTTGCTGGCTGAGGGACTCTGGGAGTTGAAGTCCACAAGTCTTAAAGGGACCAAGGCTGGAGACCCTGATCTATCCAGTTTTGCAGAAAAGCCATGAGTGGACTTCTGTTCTATCATAAATCTAGTTCAATAAACTTGCTTTTTGCTTCAGTAACTTTGTTTGCAATATAACATCTATTATTCATGACTACTAACCCATGGTCTATAGAGAAAAACGAGATGATGATAATAATTGTGAGCATTTACACAACATTTTACAAGGTTTATCCCCACTCTCAGCCATCTCTACGATGCTTCACAAGTTAGCGGTTGTACGAACAGGATGGTTAGAAGATCAAAATTACTGGGATTTACCTAAAGCTATCTTAACGGTTCCTGGAATTGCAAGATGCAAGGCCTTTCAAATGTGATTTTACAATGTTAAGAGAGCACACGCTGTTCCCTTCTATCTTTCTACTACTGAATGATAAATTTATTTCATTAGATCCTTGCCAAAACCTTGCCTTCCATGCTTCAGAGGAAACATTACACTGAAGTCATTGAGTCTGTCTCAGGTATACATATCAAGCAGCTTGCCCATGGACATTGATTTATTGGTTGGTAGTATGAGATTTCCTTACCTTATGTTATTGCTCCCTCATTTGATCTATTAATTGAGTGTCAGATGACTGATAAAGTTCTTCCTTGGGCAGCTTCTTGATTTTAATCCTCAATGGCTGTCCCCACGATCTATTTTTCTTTTCTACTTTCCCTATTTTCTTCCTCTGCACAAACGGCTCTCATGTTCTGTTTAACCACCGGTGCCACTGTGCCAAGAGACATGTGCTACAGCTTGATCAATATCCTGAACCGCTCCAGAACTATAAAAGCAATTTATGAGCTTACTTTGAAAGGATGAAACAAAGCCATAGCCACGTATCATACCAAGGACATCGAAAGCTTCTGCTTAGTGACAGTGAAATGGCTGGTGGAGGAAACTCACTACAGTACCATAGAAAAGTGCACTTAAAAGGCAAGCGCAAGAGTTTGAGATTTCTCTTTCTGAAGGCAGAATATTTAGTACCAATGCTTTAAAAAATGCAGTTTGCAGGAGAGTAATTTATATCAACATAGCCTTCCTTGCCTTCAAGGTGTTCTGTGACTTACTTGTTGACTTTCACAAGAGGATATCTTACCTGGCCACTACACCAGACCAATATCCTCTTCTTATTATTTTAAGGGTCCCACTCCAGCAAAGCTTCAGAAATAGTCTGTTGAATCAATATTTCTCTGCTATCTGTCTGGCATATTGTCAGCTGTTTAAAATTAAGTGATTCCCCCCCTCCCCAAGCATGAGTCCGACAGATAATTTCTCTTTAGCAAGATTTGCAGTGAAAAGTGTAAGGGTTACAAAACATATCAGCAATTGAATTTTTGCCATTTAGAACCGATATATACCCATGTATATATGTATATACCATGTACATACTTCCTTTCCTGACAGCCTTCCTGTGATCTAGCAAGGATCTAGGTCTTTTCATTGATAATGGAGAAGCATGTAGTTGGCTGCTTACATCTCTCTCCTGAATATTCACCAGTCTCTAGGCACTGACTGTTGTACTGTCCTCCCAACCCTAACTATGCATATGGCTGAGTTTTGGAGATGAGTCACCTTACTTCGTATTCATATTTTCATACTCATAACTTCCTGCATTTAGAAATTATACTGTGTACTATGAACAAATCAGATCGCAGATTATCACTCCATGCCTTAAAGTGTTCCACTTAAAACTGAATTATGCTCCATTACTGTATGTGTTTAAGCAGTTTGAAGGAGTTATTTAATCAGATTTGGTTTTATTGAATAATATTCTTTGTTTTATGTAATACATGAATTATTGAATATGCTGGATTGAAGTTGGCTTCTAATTACTGTCATTTTTTTTAAAAAAATGTATTAGTTGTATCTTTTATAATCTGCTCTTTTAGATATGTACTTATTTTATTGTCACTTTTTGTTTTGGAAGACTTCTTGAGAGTGTTTAAATAAAAAAGATTGACAATCTTTTTAGAAGAATTAAACCCAAGGCACGGGATTTAACATTAAGCCATCACTGAGCTATTGTCTCTTTATAGTTTTTACCTGACCATGTTAATCCTCCTCTTTTTAAAGTAATTACCTCAAGAAGCACTATCTCTGCATGTTTTTTTAATCATAACATTTTATGAACATTGGTAAAATTTATTGGAACTGGTTCCTGTGATTAGTAAGATAAATAGTGTCAACCATTATAATATTACAACTTATACCACATTCTTTAATGTTCCCCTTTTCTGAAGTCTATAGCTGGGAAATGTTACTTTCTTATATCAAGCCACGGCAGTAACTTGTTTAGCACTGTATAATCTGCAATGCAGGTCTTTCTTTCTGCAGTTAATTCAAAACACCACTTAGTCCTTCCTAAGATGGACTTTCCTTTGCAGTCAGAAGGTATAGCTGACTTGTACTCAGGTTGTAGCTTTCCCTTGTCAAAGCCAGTGACAAAAGGTGGAAGATAAAATTCCTGTGTTGATTGCAATTCCTATGGGGTCTTTCCTGACAAAAAACACTCTATGTGATTTGCAACTGCTTGTGATATTCTGGAAGAGAGGTTGCATAGCCTGAGCTAATAGGAACATCTCAACAGGAAAGACTACAATATATTGCTTCAGGGTCTGTAGTTTGGGGAGGAATGGGTCAGGGTCACAAATATCGTTACAAATACTTTAAAAAAATGGTTGCTGTCCCTGAAATGTGAGCCTCAGTTACTTTCTAGTTTTATGCCTCCATGCTTTGGTTGAAAATTCTAAGGGAATATATGGTATGCATAGAATCTACTTTGGGTGAATGTGTGTAAAGGATAAAGAGGAGTGGTCAGAGACATGAAAACCAACCAAATTTCTTTTTTAAAATAGTGATTTTATTAAAGATTATATTTTGAATCAATAAAATTAATGCAAACTAAAGAAAATAAAAAAGAAGGCAAAGCAAGAAAAATAGAGAATAGAATGTCCGGGAAATGATGATTTAATAGCGGATCAGCTGCTGTAATGTTGTAATGTTGTAATACTGAAATGATGATGCAATGAAACTGAGTCTGCAGGGTTATTTAACTGTTATCACTTTAAAAGGCTGTATATATAAGAGAGGCCCTGTGAGGGCATCCCTCTCTCCATATGTGGTTCCTTGCTATAGTTGATGACTGATTGACTGACTTTGCGTAGTATGTGTATGTATATATTCCTTGTAGATAAACCACTGTTTGAAAGACAAACCCCTGTTTACTGTATTTTGCTCCTGGGTTGTCTCAAAATCGTCACACTGTGTGCACTCTGACAAATATAAAAGAAAGAAAAAATAAAAATACTGTAAAGAAAAAGAAATATATAAAAATTGACTTCACCCTTCACAAGTATAAACTTTTTAAAATAACTGTGATGGTTTCTTCCCATATTTCATTTCTTACCTATAAACAAATCCATAAAACCCTGTCATTTCAGTCCTGAGGCCAACAAAAGTCCATTAAGGGATACCAGAGATAGCAACATATCTAATTTAACTTTGATCAAATAAGACAATTTTATATCCTTTTATGTCTAACAAACTTTAACTTTATTTCATCCAAATAATGCCTATTCATATTTTTCCCCATTTTTGTTTGCCCCTTCTCATAAAATTCCTCAAAGCTTTAACAAGCCTCTTTTGTAAATCCATTATAGGAAAATTTTCCAGGTGGCTCTCTTGGTTTGCTATTTGTATATTCCTTTTAATTATTAAGTATATCCCTTTTAATTATTAAGACACTTTTGTTTCTTTGTATGACCAATTATTCTATATCATTCTTATAGCTTGTCATTTTAAAATGCATTTCAGTTAAGACATTTCAAGTAATATTGTTCTTTTTCCATGGCATCTTTTAAACACACACTATCTATAGAGGCAGACCTCTTAAAATCACTTCTTGGTCCATTGTTCAAAATATCTTTCAATATGTCCAATGTGAAAGTATTTTACTTCACTCTGTATTTGTAAGTTTGACTGTTCTTCTCTTTAACTTTGTAATCTTTAGTTCCTTCTAGTTCCTTTGATTTTGAACTCCATGCTTTTTTAAAGAACTAAAACAAAAATATTTCCTCACAGGAAATATAATTGTCAGGTGAAGTCCAACAATGATGTAAGCATAGAATGTGCTGGAAGGAAATTTAATATTTCACTCTGGCAAGTCCATAGTGGAATGAATGCTGAACAGTACAGAATCTCCCATCCATCCATCCATCCATCCATCCATCCATCCATCCATCCATCCATCCATCCATCCATCTATCCACTTACCCACTCACCCACCTACCCATGGAACCACAGACAGTCATCATCATCTTTTGATGACCCCATAATCTCTTCTGGGTCGAGTCTGGGCAACTGAATGGAGCTAGCAGAGTGTTTAATGGCCGGATGCCCTTCTTGTTGCCAATGTGGAGTTTTGTTCAGCAGATATATTCTCATTGTGCCCAGAGAGAAATATCTGCCTCTACTTAGGATCGAACTCACAGCTTCCTGAACCAGCAGACAGTGAATGTATTTAATTCATACATTTTAGAAAGTAGTTCAGAAACAACAGATATTGTTGGGATATATGAATTTGTAATCTAATTTATTACATTAGATTAGTTGATTTCATGCAGTTGACATTGAATTGCTGGCTGCTTATAAAATAAAACATTTTAAGGTTAATTTTTGGAGTTTAGATGAAAGGAGATTACTGATTAAACTGCATCTTTCTTTTAAATTCAGTGCTTTGAAGAATAGGTGGTTCCATACAACTTTGAATGAAAAGACAATAAACTTTGGGAACATGGAAACCATTCAAATAACAACAAAATTATAATATAATATAATATAATATAACAACAGAGTTGGAAGGGACCTTGGAGGCCTTCTAGTCCAACCCCCTGCCCAGGCAGGAAACCCTACACCATCTCAGTCAGATGGTTATCCAACATTTTCTTAAAAATTTCCAGTGTTGGAGCATTCACAACTTTTGAAAGCAAGTCGTCCACTTATTAATTGTTCTAACTGTCAGGAAATTTCTCTTTTTAGTTCTAAATTGCTTCTCTCCTTGATTAGTTTCCACCCATTGCTTCTTGTTCTACCCTCAGGTGCTTTGGAAAACAGCCCTACTCCCTCTTCTTTGTGGCAACCCCTGAGATATTAGAACACAGCTATCATGTCTCCCCTAGTCCTTCTTTTCATTAAACTAGGAATACCCAGTTCCTGCAACCGGTCTTCATATGTTTTAGCCTCAGTCCCTAATCATCTTTGTTGCTCTTCTCTGCACTCTTCCTAGAGTCTCAACATCTTTTTTACATCGTTGTATATGTTTCTAAATATTCTAAATGTTCTCTGGTGGAAGCTGAAAGAGCGCCTGGAGAAATTTCTACCCATAGGTTTCCATTTTGATTAATTAAACACTTTGGAAGGAAAAAGCTCATGTATTCTCTTTGGAAAGAACATTCAGAGCTCCCTTTGGGGGTTAAATTGCTTGACATGAGCCTTTAAATTTTCAGTTCCTTTTTTATTTCCTCTGAGTAGGAAAGGGCTAAAATGGCCCAGAAGATATTTTGCTTGTGGGAGGCCACAATAAATTCCAACTCTGGCTTTTTTTTACTCTTAGATCCAAATTACATACATGTTTAAAATATCTCATGAAATGGTATAAGTTCTCCTGCTTGAGCAGGGGGCTGGACTAGAAGACTTCCAAGGTCCTTTCCAATTCTACTCTACTCTACTCTACTCTACTCTACTCTACTCTGCTCTGCTCTGCTCTGCTCTGCTCTGCTCTGCTCTACTCTATTCTATTTTCTTCACCCTCTGTGCCAAATTCAAGCTGCATACTGATGCCTAAACTCCTTATAGATGACAAAGACATCATGATCTATCTCAGTTACCTATGGTAACTCTTCCTAATCTTTTCAAACTCATTTTGTAGTTTTCACATCAGTACCCTTTTTTTATTCCTCCATTTTTAAAGGGGAAAGTCTTTCTTTCTTTATTCCCCTGCTCTCTCTGTTTTTCACCGAGATCCATTCATGTGTCATGTGTCCATTCATATGTCGCAAAACAAAACAGTGCTGCTAATGCAACCATATCAGGTCACAATTCAACCCCAACCCATAACCTTTGAGTGTGAAACATACTGAGGAAGTCATTGGCTATTTTGTCATCACTAACATTTGTTTGTGCAGTTGCAGGAATTGTTGGATCTGCTGTAGGAGATGATCTCAAAATAAGACAAAAGGGCTTAGAGCAGGGGTGTCAAACTCAAGGGCCACAGGCAGGATAAGGCCCATGGGGTGATTAAATCTGGTCCACAGGGCTGCTCTGGAAACAGGGAAGGACCGGCCTGCCGTGCCTCTGCCAGCAAAAATGAAGCTTGGGAGGGCTGCATGTGTCCCCCTCCCAGTTCCTGTTTTCAGCCATGACAGCCTCCTGTAGCCCTACAGCTCTGTTTCCACTGGCAGAGGGCTGCAGGAGGCCATTATGGCCAAATATGAGGCCCAAGGGGGCCACACACGGTCCTCTGGCTCCATTTTTGCTGGCAAAGAGCTAGAAAAACAAACTAAAAAACAAATCAAAAGGAGAAACGTTTCCCTTTTGCATTTGAGCATCCAAGAAGGGACAGGGAAGGAGAAGGGGAAATAGAAAGGACAAAGAAAAAGATGGGAAGAGAGCAAGGAAAGAAAAAGAAGGAAAGAGGGGAAGAAAAGAGAAAGAGGAAGGAAGGAAGGAAGGGAGGGAGGGAGGGAGGGAGGAAGGAAGGAAATTATAATGAGAGGAAGAGAGGGTCTGAGGGAACTCCTGCCTTAGCACTAGGCTACCACAGGTACCCCTGGCATGAGTAATGTCAAGCTAGTCACGCATACACTGGCCATGCCCCCCCCCAAGTTCAAACACAACCCTGATTCGGCCCTCAATGAAATCGAGTTTGACACCCTGGCTTAGAGATCGCATCCCTTGCAAAATCTCAGGAAAGTAGGAAACAAATAGTAAAAGCTACTTTTCTATCTCAGTTCTGAATGCTGCTTATAGATAGCTTCATTAACTGCCTCATCTACTGAACCTCTGGAAATTCAAAATGTACCTGCTGATTTCATAAAGCTAGAACTTGGTTTATTTTAAGTTGCTGAATAAACACAACATGTCAGGGTTGACAAATTATGCTAAGATACAGCCAAGAAAATACTTTAGGGCTTATATGTGTGAATCTAACTGGTTAAATGTAGAGTGCCTTCAAAATTAAACTACATTTAATTTGGGATCCATTTATGCTCGGTGCTCAGTTACTTTGTGCTAGAGTTTTGTTCTTAAAAAGCTCTATATGCATGGATTTTCATCCTCAGTAATAAATCTTAATTTCCACATAGATTGCATAGATATTTTATATAACATTCATTCACGATAAAATAAATGCCAATATTGGTGGAGTGAATGAGAAGAAATTTCACTGACTTATTGCCTTAAAACTGAAATATCCTCATAATAAAATATCTAAAAGTCTATTACCTTGTGAGTTGCTGAAAGAACCAGCTTGATTTTAAGCTGCTTTAAATTTCAAGGTGAACTCCTTTGATTTGCAATTTCTGGAACAATATACATTTTGGAATATTATTATAGTTTAGATTTCAGATTTTTCTAAATGCTCTCCCACAATTCTTGGTTAAAATGTATTTTATTTTTTTAGGATAAAATAAATTTAGAAAATATAGTGAAATACACTGGAAATACTATTCAAAGATGCATTTAAATACAACTTTGGGAAATTTTTATGACTTTTACAAAGAAGCAAATATAAACATAGAACAGAATGGATTTATGGATGAAGGTAACTGAAATCAGTCTTCTCCAGCCATCCCTGTCTGTCCTGAACAAATGGTGAGAGGAAGTCCCATATTTAAGCAATTTTCCTGTGTGTGCATTTTTATGTTTCCATTATAACTTTGTGATTGAAAGAATTTTCTGATCTTTGACTACAAATTAGATAAAGAGATTTATATTTTGTTTTTGTGTGATCCATCTTGAATACTTCATTAGTTGAAAGATGGGACAGAAATGCAGTGAGCAAACTATTAGAACCAAGAAGGTTAATAAGGCCTTTAAATTAAGAAAAGGCTGGAATCTGGTTATTAAGATACATGTATTCTGAATGAGCAAGAAAGTGTGCAGTGAAGCATGGATGTCTGAAATGGTATCAATTTTATCCTAAACATTTATTTTAAAATTTGTTTTTGCTTCTTTGTTTTTCTCTCACCAACATAACTTTTTTTTTTTTACAGAGAAATAGATAGAATTTATGAGGCTCTATATTCTTCTCTTTGCTTTCAAATTCACATCATTCTCTTCACCAGCTTGGCATCTTTGAGAAATGCTGGACAAAGACATTTGCACAGAGCTATATTTCCACTCCCTAATTCCTTCCATGTATTTTGAAGTTGGCTAGGATTGTCTTCTCTTCTTTCAACTTTGGGATGCTTGAAAGAACTGGGAAAACTATGAGCCAACCTCTACTGTATTTAGTGAACCAGTAACAAATTCATCATTCAGACAGTATTCTTCTTGATGACTGAATTATGTCAACTCCTGGAATAACTAAAATCACATTACTCATGGTCCATTTGGAAATGAGAAAAACACACTCTCCCCTTATATTTTCCATGCATCTATCCATTTTGTAGGCATCTTGACTGAAGAGCTAACTGATGGTTATTCTTCCTGTAAATATAATCCCATTAAAAATGGTGACGATGCTGTGAACCCATAGTTTGACCACCACAGTTTTTCTTAATAATTGCATCCATGGTTGTATGTTGTATCAGAGTTTTTTGCAGAAAAATCAAATCCAGAAAGCACACAGGCAGACTGATGCAGCAGGATTCATTAACTTCTTTATATACATAATAATACATGAAGATAAATGTACAATAGCAATACAGATTCTTCTTCAACACAGTATCAGTTACAAGCAAAACACAAGGCAGGAGAGAACAGTTAGTTTCATTTCAGCAGAGCAGACTAGTTTCTCTGCACAGACTCAGAAGATGCAGACTAAGACACGCCCTGGCTCCAGTCTGTCTCAGCTCCCAAACAGCCCTCACTGGCTGACTTAGTTGCTAAATATGAGCCCTTACATGTGTATGCAAATCACGGGAGGGAAGGGCTTGTTTGAGATCAAAGACTGAAAGAAAGTTGAGTCATGATTTTGGTGCATGCATCTTATGCAAGGAGTCAAAATCCAATTTAGTGGTTTTGGCTCTATAATTCAAATGTAGACATTGTAAAATGGATTAGATGGATCAAGATCAGGTTGCCTGTGAAATCTGATAGAGTTCTCCAATGTCAAGCCATCCACTCCAAGGAGCTCCCATATTGCAAAAAAGCATATATTTTCTGTTTTAAGCTACACCCCATCTGAGACAAGAACATTGATTTGACTTTTCAAGACAATCTCATGTGGACAACCTGATATGGACAGGGTGGCATGGCTCAAATGCCAGATCAACTCAAATGCCATGTGTGGAAGAAATCCTATATAGCTTCTGAAATTCTTAATTATCCTTAGCAGGCTAGGAATTCACAGCATTGTGATCCAAGTTATAGGAAAGCCCCAGATTGAGTTAAATTAGCATGTACACAAAGAAAAGAGGACAAGAAAGAGGCAAAAAAGATCTGCAAAGTTTTTTTATTATTTTAAAATATAAAGTCTATTTCAGTTTCTTTTGTATTCTGTTTTCATGTAAATTATCAGATATATTTTTAATAAGCTATATCATTGAATGAAATGGTTTCATATTTGAGATGACAGATAACTATACAAGGTAAACTTGGATTGGAACTCTGTATTTATTTTACTGGGAATAAATCCAATTTAACTTAATAGAGTTTATTTCTCAGAAGACATGTGTTGCATTCCATAGTTAAACCATTATTGGATTTTTAATTTTCCCATTCTAGATTTTTTCTGCCTTAGTAATGTTCATCTAATTGAAAATATAAACCAGTGTTTTGCTCTATCCCTTCTTTATTTCATCTGCTTTTATTGAAGAACCCTACAAGAAGAAAGAAAAATATTGAGGCGTGATCAGTGTCACAATGGAACAGTCACAAACCCCGAATGCTCTGGGGTAAGCACCAAAATCCCCCTTGACATGGGGGTCCGTTTCGGACCATAGCTGCCCTGCAGAGGCAGTGAAGAATGAGGGAGCCGCTGGAGCAAACAGGGAAGTGGCAAATTCCCTGTAGCTCCGGCTTTTTTTCCTCGACCCAGCGAGGGGGAACTGCAGCCACCATCAGCTGCTCCAAAGTCGGGACGGCCACAAGAATGGGCAGGAGGATAAAGCACAAATATTGAATAGGATACTGAAGCCGGATGAGTTGACAGTAGCTCACGAAGAGGCATTTTGTGGAATTATGGCACAAGCTTAAAAGAAATATTGAAACATCAGCTAAATTTAATTGAAAGTGAAAATGGAAGGAAATAAGTAAAAAGATACCCAAATTCTGACAAAGAGGGCTTGGAATTGAAGTCCAGAGCCCCAACTAAATAAAGGAAAATAAGTTTTTTCAATTAAATAATTGTTTGAGAATTTTGGAAGTTTTGATCGACTATTTAAAGCATATCTATTGTAAGATGAAAGGGAAAAGAAAAGAAAAAAAGAGAAAGGAGTCAAAAAAAACTCTAAATTGATTTTAATGGAACATTTCAAGTTC
>NW_026681854.1:25000-39503 GCF_028640845.1 Ahaetulla prasina | reverse complement strand
ACATATAGTTTAATGACTCTATTGATTTCAAGTAGAAAAACTCTATAGTGGTCTTCAGCAGTTATGCAGGTTGCAAACAGATTTTGCCAGTCCAGAAATGAAAGATCGTTGTTTATAAGGTCGTTTCTAATTATCTGCAACCTATTAACATGCAATTCTGATTACTTGCAATTAAAGTTCCCTTAAATGTTATGACAAAAAGTCATTGAAACATAGAAAATTATCTGCTAATTATTGCACTGTAATGAGTAAACTTAATGTGTCTTTTCAGTACAAGCTCAATAGATAATGAAAATATTGTATATAATATCGCCTAAAATTGAACTTAAGAACGCTACATGCTGGCTCATATTGCATTAAAGGACTCCCTAGGAAATGTGGTGGCCTGCATGCCTTTAAAACAATGAGCCACAAATTTAATAATGGTAGAATAACTCTAGAATTGCCAATTTGTATATATACTATATAATGTTTTGAAAGGCCATTTCAAAACATCATAAGGTTCTCTTTCTTTCTCCATACCATTGTTATTTTTCTGAATCAATCTGATGCAGCCCAATAATTGAAGATTATAAACCATAATTTGCAATACTACTACTCCAGTACTGGGTTGGTAACTTGATGTTTTGATTTTCCAATCTAGCATTGAGAGAATGGCTAACACAAAACATAACCTGGCTGACTCCCATGCCTAAGGAAGAACTAGAACACATATCTTTCTGCTCCTAGTTGGAACATATTATTATATTATCTCTTATGTACGTGTGTGTGTTTTGAATACACATATCCTACAGATTATTCATAATATCAATATCCTATCCATTCCTGTGCTATTTTTGAATCCTGCTATTGAAATAGTTTAAGCTACTGCCACAATTGTTCTTCGCTTGGATTAAAACAAACAATATAAAATTTTTCTTAAACTATTTCAACAGCAGGATTCAAAATATAGCACAGGAATGGATAGGATATTGTTGGCACTTGGTATCTCAGGTGCCATCAGACCAGCCAATATGTCAGATTCTGGGGTCTATCGAGAATTGCAATTAATAATACTGAAATATTAGTTTTCCAAGGCCTATTTATCCACCACACTTTTTAAATAGGTAACAAAAAAGGACAGTAAATGTAGAACCTCAAAACAGTTTTGGAAAAAAGAGCCTAATATTTGACTATTTCTTTCTGCCTTCTGTAAGAAGATAATAGCATGTCCATGGTGCTCATGTTCAAGTAATTTTCTTCAAAAGTTGTAATTTCTAGCCCTTCTTCAAATGTTCAGCTTCTTTTAACCAGAAAGAGTAAGTTAAAACTGTCTGCAGAAGGTGTAAGTGTTGTTGAAGACTAGCAGAGTGGTCTCAACACTAAGCAGATATTCTTACTTTGTAACTTTGTGGAGAATCTTTTTAAAAAGGTCAAACAGCTGTGTCAAGGCATTTTATCAACATAAATAGCACATTATCAATACATATAGCTAAATGTACTAATGACAACTTAGTTGAAATAAAACAAATACTTTGAGAGTGTCTTATTGTTATAACAAAATTATTGTAATAACTATTACAATAATTACAATAATTATTTATAGCAATAATTATTATAAATTATTATTACAAATTATTGTAATAACCATAATTATTGTAATAACTATCAACAGTAGAATCCTTCAAGTATTAGGGTTCTATAATCTCCCAGTACTTGAAATGGACACTTACCATTAGAACCATCCTTAAAAAGTCAGAACAAAGAATGTTCTTTCTGAGTCAACTCAGGAAGTTTAGACTGCCCCAGGAGCTGTTGATAGTTTTACACAGGAATTATTGCGTCTGTAATTTCTACTTCTATAACTGTCCGGTTGGTACAGGGATGAAATAGATTCAACACTTGTTCCTGAAAAATGCCCCTCCTGCTGGCATCTCCTTACATCTTAAGTCCCCAGGTGTGCCTTGTGAAGTGGGGCAGGGCACTCTCCTCCATCATAGCTGGCTCAGTTTGCATTGTTCTCACCTTCTCTCTTCTCTTCGTGATCTAGGATCAGGAGGGGGTAGCCCTTGCTCTTTACTTGAGCTCTGTCTCTTCTGCTCCTCCCTGTCTGCAAGCCTTTCTAATCCTGAAAAGCCATCCCCCAATTTTCTCCAAAGCCAACAGAGTCACCCTCTCATTCTCATTCAGCTCTTGTTCCAGCTCATCTTCCCCCGCAGATTCAGACTCTGACAGGGGCATGACAGAAGACCTGTATATTGCACAGGTCAGAAGGAGGGCTCAGAAGATATCTGCAGACCCCTCACATCCTGGACATAAACTGTTTGAATCCCTTCCTTTGGTATGGTACTATAAGGCATTGCAGGCCAAAACAATTAGACTGTCAGCTTTGAAAGCCATATTAGGCCAGAAGCTTCCATGCTGCCACCTCTCATGTGTGGGAAAGTAGGAGGGGATTTAGTAGAGGTTGTCTTCCTGTCGGTCAAGCTCAGGCCAGTCCTGCACCTGGAGAAGGAGTGGACAGAGTGCTGCCTCGAGATGGGATGGTTGGCGATTGGAGTATGTGATCAACTGCAGAGTCGGGATGATTTGGGGTTTTTTTGATTTACTGAGGGAAAACCCGGACCTCTCAGATTTGGGTTTTCCCAGATGTGCCAGTTTATCTATTCTAGTAAATAGAACTTTGAAAGATGCTTGCTTGAGTTTTACTTGAATTGGAGTTTTTCTGGAATGCTGACATTAGACACAGGACAGTTTTTTCCCTTATGCTTTCATTCTACTGAACACTTAATTCTCACAGTATTGTCTAATGTCTACATGTAATTTAGTATGGCTATAGCATTATTATTTATCCTTGTTATCTTCTTTACTCCTCCTCCTATCGGTATTATTATGATTACCATTATTCTGTTGCTTTGCATGCATACTGAGAGCTTCTGCACTGGAGACAAATTCCTTATGTATCTAATTACACTTGGCCAAATAAAGCATCAAATTCAATACTTAAGAGCAAAATTTATAACTGAACTTCCAAATATTACCTGACTCTGTGGTCTCTTCCCATAATCCTAAAAGCTTTAACCAAAACTTTCTACTATTGACCTCACCCCATTCCTAAGAGGACCATAAGGCGTGCATAAGCGCACAAACGTGCTACTGCTCCTGTCCTATTGTTTTTCTTTTCTTCTTCCTATATATGTTTATATGTGTATATACTATATAATCTTTTGTATGATGTTGACAAATAAATAAATAAATAAAAATAAATTACCTATATGATAGAAAAAAAAAGGAGCCAAGTTAATGTTTCTACTTTAGTTTGACATCTGCTCAAGGCTTCACTTCTCGAGTTTTGTGTAGACTCAGATTCAACATTAAAGCAAATAAACCCAAGACATAGCCAGGTGAAACAGACTGGCTGTGTTTTCACACTGCACTAACTAATTATTCTTATTCATGATCAACATATTAGTACATGCTGTTTAATTATTTATGCACAGCTTTCTCCCAGTGTGAAAAGCTAAAATAATCTCTCAAGTAAAAAAATAATGATGTTTCTAAAGTTGAAGTCCAACAAGTTGTGATTAACTTTCTAAATAATTCATCCATAGACACACCAGGAGAAGAGAGGCAGCCCTCAAGCCTGAGGTTTAGTGTTAAATAAAGATATGGGGAAAAACAATGTTAAGTGGCCATAATAAAATATGTGGGTGCTAATTTATTATACTTATACTTTGAAATGTGAAACCAATGACTACCATGTTTCTGAAAATAAGACCCTGTCTTATATTTTTGAACCCCAAAATAAGCGCTTGGCCTTATTTTCGGGAGGTCTTATTATTTTGGGACATGTGGAACAAGACGGGCTCCTTTGCTTTGATTTCCAGCTCTGTCTCCTAACCCTAACCAGACCGCTGCACATGCATGTAAATATTTTCAGGAGGGCTTATTTTCAGGGGCGGCTTATTTTAGGCATGTGCAAAAGCACAATTGGGCTTATTATCAGGGATGTCTTATTTTCAGAAACAGGGTACATAGGAATGTACCTGGAAATCATGAATTTCGAAACAAGAATTGGTCATTTCAAATTATCGATTAGGATGCATGTCACCTTGCAGTTTTAACTCTCACATACTTACATTATTCTTAGCCCAAGAAAAAAGGATAACTTTAAATGCATAAAATAAATGGCAGCTAAAGAATAAACTAGCTCAAATCAAATGTAAAACATTAAAATTTAACGTATTAAAACGCTCAAGCATATTTCACTTGAACAGTCTTTCCTTGTGATCAGAGGGTCTTCCAGAACGCCATGAAATTCTGGTTCTACCAGAGGTACAGGATCAATATGGGAATTAACTGCTTTATTTTGGGATAGCAGTGTATGATACTTTGGCTTATAAGGGTTTCAAGTTGATTGAGTTTTGCTATTCTGGTGTATTGTTGTTGTGAGCTGCTCAAAGTTACACTGTATAAGATGAGTGGCTGTATTTGCTTTAAATTAAAAAATATATAAATATAAATGTGATTTTGCTAGGTTTGCGCAAAAATTAATTTGAAGACTAGACTAAAAGTAGCATATCAAGATGGTTTCAAGGTTTTCAAAAAGATGAAAAATATCTACAGCTTTATATCAGGTTTGAGTTCTCTAGTTTAGACTTTAACAATGTTGATAAACCTCTTACCTCATCCCTAAATATGTCACAAATATCCTTGCTTTGACTGCTTTTTATGTCATGCAGACAATCACAAAGAATCATAACACAGGAATGAAGTGTTATCCCAGGATAATGTTGCAGGATCCAATCTGGGTCATTCACAGACCAGAGGTTTAGTCTTCAAGTTTTCAGACTCATGCTGAAGCCCATCCTCAGGAATTTCTATCAGAATGCAGAGTGCTTTGGGCTATTCTGCATCCTATTTATGAGGTGCCTGATTGGGTGTGGCTTCTTGTTCAACATCCCAATCAGGCACCACATAAATAGGATGCACAGAATAGTCCAAAGCACTCTGCATTCTGATAGAGAGAAGTTCACTGAGGATGGGCTCCAGCATGAATCTGAAAGCTCAGAAGACTAAACCTGACTGACCCAGAATGAATCCTGCAGAATCATAACTCACAACATAATCATTCTAAAACTCCAGCTTAAAGGTTGCTGCAATGTACACATAAGAAGCCAAATACATATTCTATTACCATAATGCCACAAATCCTATACAGGCATGCTTAGAAGCACTAACAAAAAAATCCTAGCATGATTTAATTTTATTCAAATAGCACTCATATTTAGTTTTGATCACAATAAACATTCCTTTGCTGTAGTTTTCTTTTAAAATACAGTTTTAAAAGTTTTCCTAAAATACTTTTTGTACACACACTCTTATTCTATTGAATTGTACAAATTTTATTTAAAAGGAAAACTAGTTTTACCCCCAAGTTATTCTCAGTCTTCTTTCTGCACCTCTCCATTCTAGGGTCTGATGTTTTATGTGCCATTATTTTGCTTTTACTACACAGAGAAGAGCTGGCTTCCAAAGATAAAGGAGACTTTTGGTAAATGGTGAAGGTAAAGAAATAAATGACCCACTTGGTTAGTGTGTAATTACACCGCCTGAGATTGTAACAATCTATCACATGAGGGAGGATGACACCACTCTAAAGGGTTAGTCAAAGGAGATAGCCTTTGACTAACTACTGGGCACAGACAATCGATACTCTTCAGATATTGTTCTCTCCCTCTCTCTTTCTCTTTCCCTCAAAAAATTGAGTTCTAAAAAAGAAGTTTGAAAATAGCATCTCCCTTTCTCATTCAGATACTGATCAGAGACTCAACTTGACCTTATTGTGGGAAAGCAGTCTTTCTTCAAATGGTATATGCATCAGATAAATCTTTGGCTCTCCTATAAAACTGTTTAAATATAGGCATCTTTTTAAAAAATGATTTGTTTGATTTTATTTGCATGTTTTATCTGTCAGATTTTATCTGTCATGTTTTAACAGAATCATAAAACCATACAGGTAGAAAATGACCATAGAGGGCAATTAGTTTTTCTTAGTACAGGATCCAGTAGAGGAGGTTTCTCCAAAGTGGCCAATATCAACCCCCAAGGATCGATTGGATTATCCATTATTGTTGTTATTATTATTTGTAGTACTACTACTGTAGTTAAAGTATTATTGATTACATTATTTTCATATAATAAATGTTTGAGATCGATGAACTATCTTGAAACTTTATGAAGAGGTCAATGAGCTAAAGGGTTTGGGGATCCCTGCACTAGAGCATCTCTGATAGGTGAACATACAGCCTCTGTTCGAAAACTTCCAGAGACAAATTCATGAATGATGGGACAACCTATTCCAGAGATTGTCAGATAATTCACTAAGGTTTTTCCTGATACCCAAGGACTTACTTCCTTATAATTCAACCTGTTGTTTCTGTTCCTGCCCTTTGTGACAACAGAAAATGAGTTTACTCCTGAATGATAAACCTTCAGATATTTGAAGACTTCTATTTTACCTCTTCTTAGTAGTCCTTGCTGTAAGGTATCCATACCCAGGTTCTTCAACTCATTCAGCTTGATACTCAAATCTGTCATTATGCTCCAATTTGCTACCACTATCTTGTTTTGAAGTATAGTATCCAGAACTGGTCTTAGTATTCCAGGTAAAATTAAACGATCAGATGGAACTACTATTCCTGTAATCTGAATTTCCTGTTAAATTTGCTTGTTTAGAAGCAGCAGCGATCTCCTGGATCCTATTAACAAGAACACCCAGATCCCTTTTACATGTGCCATTGCAGAGCCAGGGTTTCCTCATTCTGCCTTACATTTTTCTGACCCAGGTGCAGAGTTTTACATTCTTCCCTCTTAAATTCCATCCTATTCATTTCATCCCATTGCTCAAGCTATCCAGATGTTTCCAAATTTTTCTTATAAAATGTTATATTTTTCATTCAGTTTTATCATATGCAAGTTTAATAACTACCCTCAACTGTTTGATCTCCAATCTTCTGAAATGTCACTCACTAGTTCTACGAGATTTCTTAAAGACTACGAAAACTGTCTCCATGATTACTGCTGCTACTTGCTTTATGATCCTGTGATATAATCCATCTGACTCTGGAATTCTTTAAATAAATCAGCGGTGCTAAACTGGAGGCCCATGGGCTGGATGCATCATGTGCAGGCCACGCCCACCTGCTCCAAAAGATAAACGCGTAATACATCACGTGATGTGATCAGATCTGACACCTGTGAACTAAATTATCTCCCCTCCTTGTTTGTCCTAAGCTGCAGTTCCCTAAACTACACTCTTCTTCAGAGAGAAATCAAAGGAAAAATGGAAAACAAGAAGTTCTGCCTCCTCACCATCTCCTATTACTAATTCACTATTTTTCCCCACAGTAGATCTAGACTCTCTTGTTTCTTCTTTTCTTACATACCCAAACAACACTCTTACTGTTTTTGGAACATCTTGCAAACTGCAATTCATTCTGAGTTTAGCCATTCTGACAAAAGTTTCTGAAGGAACCGCATGTTCTTATGTTTTTGCCCTTGTATTCCTTGTGCTTTTCTCTTTCTTTCTTTTAATGAGATCTGTTGTATCCCACACATGTATGTATTAAGAAAGGATAGTTGTCGTTGACTTTGAATAGTCTTGGTTACCTCTCTCTCCCAATTAATCAATTAATTAATCTATTTTTTATTACAGACCAATATAAGGAGAGTGAAACACAGTCATATTTATATATCTATATATCTGTATCTATATCTATATCTACTGTATATTGTAAATCTATACCTATATGTACTATATCTCTATCTCTATTTTTTTCTTTTAACCCCATAATCCCTATATAAAATCTTGAAAGGAATTACAAAGAGCTAAAATACAGTGTTTAAATTTAAAAACAGATCATGCCAGACTAATCTTATTGCATTCTTTGACAAAGTGACAAAATTAGTAAACCAGAGGAATGCTGTCGATATAATTTACTTGGACTTCAGTAAAGCATTTGATAAAGTAGACCATAACCTACTACTAGATAAAGTAGTAAAATGTGGGTTAGACAACACCACCACCAGATGGATTCGTAACTGGCTGACCAACCGCACTCAACGTGTAGTCCTCAATGGAACTACATCCACATGGAGGGAAGTATGCAGTGGAGTACCCAAGCCTCTGTTTTAGGCCCAGTACTCTTCAACATCTTCATCAATGACTTGGACGAGGGGATAGATGGGGAACTCATCAAATTTGCAGATGACACCAAGCTGGCAGGAATAGCCAACACTCCAGAAGATAGGCTCCAGTTACAGAAAGATCTTGACAGACTTGAACATTGGGTGCTATCTAACAAAATGAAATTCAACAGTGAAAAAAGTAAGGTTCTACATTTAGGCAAAAAACCCCAAAATGAACAGGTACCATATATGTGGTACCTTGCTCAATAGTAGTACCTGTGAGAGGGATCTTGGAGTCCTAGTGGACAACCATTTAGATATGAGCCAGCAGTGTGCAGCAGCTGCTAAAAAAGTCAAAACAGGTCTGGGCTGCATAAACAGAGGGATAGAATCAAGATCACGTGAAGCATTAATACCGCTTTATAAGGTCTTGGTAACGCCACACTTGGAATACTGCATTCAGTTTTGGTCGCCACGATGTAAAAAAGATGCAGAGACTCTAGAAAGAATGCAGAGAAGAGCAACAAAGATGATTAGGGGACTGGAGGCTAAAACATATGAAGAATGGTTGCAGGAACTGGGTATGTCTAGTTTAATAAAAAGAAGGACTAGGGGAGACATGATAGCAGTGTTCCAATATCTCAGGGGTTGCCACAAAGAAGAGGGAGTCGGGCTGTTCTCCAAAGTACCTGAGGGTAGAACAAGAAGCAATGGGTGGAAACTGATCAAGGAAAGAAGCAACTTAGAACTAAGGAGAAATTTCCTGACAGTTAGAACAATTAATAAGTGGAACGACTTGCCTGCAGAAGTTGTAAATGCTCCAACACTGGAAATTTTTAAGAAGATATTGGATAACCATCTGTCTGAGAAGGTGTAGGGGGTTGGACTAGAAGGCCTCCAAGGTCCCTTCCAACTCTGTTATTATTACTAAAATGTATAATACAGTATTCTATATCAGGCTTAGCATATGAAAACAACAAGATGGTGTACCTTTGTCCCATATGCCCTAGGTATTTATGTAGTAATGGTAGAATGGGTCTAGTTCACATCCAATTGCAGGTACTTTAAAGCAACACATTACCACAATGTATGCCAGATCTGCACTTAATTGCTTCAGTTCTTCACATCTTCCCTTTCTCTTGAATGGCTCTTGAATCTATGGGGATTCTTTACAAAGGATTAAGATTATACATATAAAAGCAATGTGTTATAGTAGAATGTAGTCCAGAATCGCAGAGGGAGAGCCTCTTTCCCGAGTAGCAAAGAGATAGGATTCTTTGCGATCTTTTGTGTGAAGGAAAAGGATGAAAAAAGGTAGAGCTAATAGTGCTTTAGTCTGGCAAGATTTGAACTGCAATAAAGAAATTCCTCATGTGGTTCTTAGATTTGTGGCCTGATTTGTGTTTTATGTGACATATTTATAAATCCTTTTACTTTGCCCCATTGAAAGTCTTAGCAATGCACATACAATCCAAAAAAATGGATTTAGTCTGGACTATTGATTTTTAGCAGCTTTCAAATCTCTTAGTTTTGTACACCACCCAGAATCCAAGGGCCAATAAATTTAAATAAGTAAAAAACAAACAAACCCAGATATGGTGAGATATATTTCTGTTTTCTAAATATAAAAATGTTAAGATTTTAAGGAAAATATATTAAGTCCCTAATATCATGAAGGAAACAATGCAACCTTTGGGAATTAGTTTGGTTTATCCTTTAAAAAAATAACAAAAAAAATAATATTGTCTGAGGGTCAATTTTAGTTTCCAACTAAGCTGAGCTTGCAAAATGATTTCAGTAGGTGGGCTTTAAGGAAATTTAGCTATTTATTTATTCAATAGTTCTGTGATGGCGAACCTATGGCACAGATGCCCGTAGTGGCACATGGAGCCATGTCACCTGGCACACATGGTGTCACCTGTTCCCCTTCTGGGTTTCTGGTGTGCATGCGCGCACAATGATCAGCTGGCCTTTTTGCAAGCAGCGGTGCCGGAAACTAGAAGAGCTGGTCTTCTATTTTCCTGCATGAGCCATGCATGATGGCCAGCTGATCATTGTGTGTGCATGTGCGCCAGAAACTCGGAAGAGTAACTGGCTGAAACCAGAAGTTCAGTAGCTAAAACCGCAAGTTCCTTTTCAGGCATGCACATGTGCCCTGGGCAGTTCCTCTTCCAGGCTATGGTCCAGGTGCATACATACTCCCTTTTCGGCCTTCAGTGCTGAAAAGGTTCGCCATCACTGCCAATAGTTGGTGAAACAATGCTTCACATCCTGGCCATGAATTTAAAAAAGAAACATTTAAAGTTCTTGAATGTAGAGCACATAGCAAGGAAGGGTGTGAGGTTTTAGAATAGCTGGCTATTTTGTTCAAGGTCCTGCAGATTAGTTGACCATCTCAGGGATCTGAATTAGAGAGTACAGGCATAATTATATTTTACAATATCGCCATATGAAAAAGGGAGAAATGTTATGAGTTTTACATTATTTAACCTCTAAAGAAAGGAATATTTCATCCTCACCATCATTCATTCTCCATCTTAGAAAAGTAAAAAGGGATTATCACCTTCTTTGCTTTTTATTTATTCATTCTGTTCATAAGCAAAGCTGTTAAATGACATGGGACTTAGTTTCGTCTATGCTGTATTTTTTTGTCATGATGTCACCAATAGTACCTTGGATGGCACTCTGAGCTCAGGCCAAAACCTGGAATTCAGCCTGGACTCTGAAAATATGAAATAAAACAGATTACAAAATAAATTATCAGGCTAGCATGATGGTTGGCGTCTATACCTTTAGATCTATACTTTTTGGGAAATGACCCTTTCCATTGTAGGAATTCATACATTTGTATTTGCCTGTCAACACTTCTCAGAATGGAGAAGGAATGCTACATCTGAAAGGCTTTCAGTTCCTCAAAGGAAGAGGGAATCATTAAGATGGATGATCTAGTTCTGAAATATAAACTGCTTCAGTTCAATCCCAAGCAAAGCTGGAAAAAGTTCCTTGCTTAGAGCTTTCCGTGGTCCTGAAACTACTGAACTTCTTAGCATACCCTTTGGGTACCAGTCAAGATCACATTACAGTCAAACACATTATAGTATAGAAATATACTAATAACCCTGTATCTCAATAACAATCTTCAGAGATAAATACATCAACATCAGATGAATTGGGTGAGAAATACCAGTATTTATAAACATATGCTATACTTTTTATTGTTTTAGCATGTTTATTTGATATCCTGAGTCTCTGGAGATAGGCAGGATATATGTTAGAAAATAAATAAAACTCCCCATAGTTTGCCACCAAATTTATTTACACTAATATATACTCTGTCTTGGTACATTCTATTGTTGTACACAATGCATACATAGCGTGAAGGCATCTTCAGGACTTTTTTTCTTTCAACTAGAGTAACTATGTGAAACATGACCATCTCAGAGAAGAATTGCTTGTTATTCCATACTACTGTGAAACCAAAATGGCTGAGTCTAAGAGGATGGATTCTCTGTGAATGGCCCATATATTATGGAAAAGTCCTCCTTTGGAAGTTAGGCTTGTCCTGGTACAGTGGATTATTAAACACATATTAAAGCACATATTTCCAGAAGCCTTTTTAATTAGTTGAAGAATTCTGCAAAATGTTTCATATTGCTCCAGTTTGGATGGGAGTGTTATATTTGCATTTATGTTTTGGTGTGTGTCCAAGAGTTTATGGTTGTGGTTTTTAAGCATCAAATCAATAATAAAAATAATTCCTGTTGGGATCAATGTCTCTTGTATGGAATAATTACATTAGGAAGGATTGAGCAAAAAAACAACAACACAACAACTTTTGTGACAATGAATTTCCAAATAAATTCTAGAAAAGGAGTCAAAAGTAAAATGATGGTTAAAGTTGTGCTTTGGATGGCCATTGTTCAGCTAAGTGTGCCAAAAAAGTCCACAATGCATTGTTTATGCCTTCAGTTGCTTGTTGCATATAATTACGAAACTGCTAACTGCAAAACATACAGTATAAGATTGAAGAACAACAGAATAACAGAGTTAGAAGGGACCTTGGAGGTCTTCTAGTCAACTCCTGCTCAAGCTAGAGACTCTATAACATTTCACACAAATGTTTGTCCAATATCTTCTTAAAATCTTCCAGTACTGGAGGTAAGTTGTTCCACTGATTAATTATTCTTACTGTCAGGAAATTTCTCCTTATTTCTAGGCTTCTCTCCTTGATTATAGTTTTCACCCATTGTATCTTGTCTGCCTTCAGGTGCTTTGGAGACTATATTGGCGTCCACTTTCTTGTGGCATCCCCTCAAATATTGGAACACTGCTATCATGTCATCCCTGGTCCTTCTTTTTTTTAAACTAGAAATATCCAATTCCTGCAACTTTTAGCCTCCAGTCCCCTAATCATTTTTGTTGCTCTTCTCTGCATTCTTTATAGAGTCTCAACAACTTCTTTATACCTTTTTTAATAGCTTGTAGTAAACAGAGAAAATGTCAGAAAGCACTTGAAGAAGTTTTTATTTTCAACACCATTTAGATTTCTCAAACCAAATGTCTCTTGTTGATGACGTATGCATAATTATTAGTTTTGAAAAACCTTGAAGAATAGGTTAAATAACTGAAGGAAAGGAAAGCTGGTGGAATGGAGGAAGATCTAGAAAACTACAGACCAATCAGTTTGACAACACATTCTGGTATGCTTCTACAGCAGATCATAAATCCATCCAAAACACACTGAAATTTTTAAACCCACCCATAGAAATGTCACTGCAGCACCAGACATTTCCTTAAAAATCAAAATAATAGCTTTTCAAAATGTGAGGCTAAAAAAGGATTGCCCATCCTTATCTAAATAAGGCTTAGACATAATAGCATGAATTAAATATTGCACAAATGAGAGCATTACTATACATACTTTCTAGAGAAAATAAGAATTTGGCTCTCATCATGGTCCAATTCTGTCTTGCCAAATTTAAATAGATTACTCTTATGAATTGACACAGAATGATACAGAGGTTAAATTACCAACTTCAGACACTTATCAGATCTAAATTGTTTCCTGAATGCACATGGAGATTGCCTTTCTTTTTCTATCAGTGATATTGTTGAAGTTCTGCCTGATCTATGAACTATGAAGAATCCCATATGGAAGTGACATTTCCTGTTTAGTATATTATTTTCTTCTATTTAGCCAATTCTGATTTTAATGGAGAAAATGCTGAAGCAAAAGTGAACTGATCAATAAGAATGATGATCAGGGATTGGGATATTTTCTGTTCTAGGTGAATATTTATTATATAATCCCTTTGAATGATCTGGAAATACTTCTTAATTTTCAATAATGTTTGGATTCTCAAGGGACAGTGCTGGAAAAGCACCTGCACAATTACACCTAGTGGCAACTACTTCTAAGCTAGAAGATTTAGCAGGAGTCACTTATTCCTTAATTACATATTGACTGACTATTGCAATGTGTTATATGCAGTGCTACATTTGAATCTCCAGAAATTTTACAGCAGTTAAATTGCTAGATGTGTTATAAAATTTATCTCAATATGAGCCTGTCTGAAGGCTAAGATCAGCAGGAGACGCCCTAAAGATACCTTCCCTTTATGGGATTCATTTGTTTGAAATATAAAACAGATTTTGGGATAACCTTGCTCTGTTTCCATTACCTCTTCATGTATACCTGCATCCCTGAAAAATCTAAACACTCTGTACTAGATATCTTCTGCTTTGGTAATAAGGAGAAAGTCTTTATCAATACAAGATGAAATATGACAAAATTCTGGAAAGAAGATGTATGGTTATAGAGATGATGGCAGTACTAGAGGTACTACTATGGTTAGAATAAATTTGGTTCTGATGGCTATTCACTATAACCCAGAAAAGAGTGATTAGATAGCCTAAAATGGTTTGGATAGTTTTTTGTACTATTAAAGGCTCATCTGTGTCTGTGTAGATCAGTGGTCACCAATTGGTGGTCCGTGGACCACTGGTGGTCCACGATAAAATTTTGGTGGTCCACAGAAAAAATATTTTCATTTTTTATATTGCACTAAATACTATTTATCTTTTTAAAAAATCCATATTACTGGTCCACAGGATTTAAAATTATGAATTTAGTGGTCCCTGAGGTCCGAAAGGTTGGTGATCTCTGGTGTAGATGAAGTCCACAAAGTATTTGAGGATAAGACTCATAGGAGAATTTCTGAAAGGAGAACCACTTTGGAATCTAAGAATGAGGATTGATGAAGACAGATGGAATAAAAAAAAAAAGACCAAAAGTTTATGTCTGATGGTTATAAAGTAGAGCCACACTAATTCA
>NW_026681854.1:0-22500 GCF_028640845.1 Ahaetulla prasina | reverse complement strand
ATATCAAAACAAAATAAATGACATTAATGGGAAAGTATTAGGCCTTCAGAAGCAGAGCTCGTTCTAGTTACACAGATTTGAAAAAGATGATGAAATATAAAAAACCCTTAAAACCTTAAAATTGCAATACATTTTAATTTTCCTTATTTTCTTTTGTTATCCAAAAATATTAAAACATATTTCTTTTAAAAGCCATTAATTAGGACAGAAAATCCTACTATTTTAAGGGGATTTCATTGTAACTAAATGTGGCTTTCCTGTAAATACATTTTGTTTTCCTGATAATGTCATTTACATGTATGTAATGATGTTAAGAATTCTGCCAAGCACATTACACAATTTTATTATCATACAATTTTATCATCAGTGTGGGCTGTTATAAAATGAAAATAATTGTATTTTCTGTCAGATGGGTTAGAAAGTTTACAGGCCGATTACATAAGCCTTATTTTAAAAAGTGCAGAAACCAATGAACCATCTTTATTGAATTTATTTAGTGGAGAGATCATCAATGTTCTCTTCTTCAATATAAATATTCTTTTTCCTTTAGAGTCATTAGAAAAAGTGAAACATCTGGGAAATGATTAAGTCTTATTTTTTTTTCCTAAGTTCGAATTTAATTTTACTGTTAACTGTCCTTTCAAGATTGGTGTCACTTAAATAAATGTATGCACTGCCAAAATATAATTTGTCTATTTACCTTGGCGGAGAATTGCCCCAGGCTCCATGCTTGTCCATCAGTATATTGATGATTTTCTGTATCAGCTGAGTTGCTGTCACATGATCACGATACTTGGCTGCCCTTATCAAATGATCACACATCTTCTCATCTTCACGTTTTTCTGCAGAATACTGGGCACACAATGACTAAAATGTGAAGGGACAAAAAAAAAAGAAAAGAAAAGAAAACTGCATTGTACTTTTAGGGTGGTTTTTTTTTTGTCAACAGTGAAATTGCTTATATACTTATGTACTTTTGACTTAAAATTTCTGCAATGAATAGAAAATGAACACATGACAAAATTTAATAATATACCAGAAATTGCAAATAACAGCTGAGCAGAACATTATCATCCTCATAAAACATGGTCCACTGGGGAAAATATGCAATTTGCCCTTTAAGGGTATCTCCAATTAAAACCATAAAATGTTTACATAACAGTTATATGCATTTTTATGCAGAAGTCTCACTGGGTCCATTGGATCCTTTTTTCAAGACATTGTAGACAAATAATATTCTCTACAAAATATAAACAGAGGATTCTATTGGGAGCATCTTTTAAGGGACAAAATGCATGTACATATTTAATAGGTAACTGAGATTTTATGAGTTTGCTACATAAGAAGTTACTATATTTTTTTCATTAAAGTCTACAAGTTACTTAAATATAAATTATTCTATTAAATAAAATATTCTTTAAATGTATTGAAAGGAAAACTATGATCAGATGTGAAAATGGAAAACTGAGACTGTAAATCAAAGACTTATGATATGCAAAGTTTGCATTATGACAGAAGCATTTTTTTTCAGGTAAGTAGTACCTGTTTTATTAAAACATTGGATCCTATCTGTTTGTCCAACTTATTTGTGGTAGCGGCAAATACAGTGCTTTAAACTTTGCAAATAAGCTTTTTTTCCTTTGCTTAGAATATGAATATGGTATAAAATAAAGAAAATATTATATTTTACCCATTATATAGAGTTATTATAGATTAAATATCAGACATGGTTTATCTACCAATTCAGGTTAAATATACTATTATGTCCCAAATGCCTACAAGTTTTAATAAGACTAGAGATACCCACATTAGACACCAAAATGCAAAATGGCAGCAACAAAATAAAAACAGTAAAAATAATTTCATTCAATATTAGATATAGTAATGGTAGCATTTAGTTCTGCACTTCAGCTAGAAAATGCTGATAAATATATCCTTTAGGGAGCATACTTTTTTCATTAGCCCAACATTGTGATACTTAACTATAAAATTAATAGACAAAATTTTACTGAGGGACAGAACTTTACTAATCATTATATCCAAAAAACTTACTATGTCTCATTTATGACTTACTATAGCTTATTTATGACTAGCATGATACCTATTTCTATAACTGATTACTACTATTGCTGCTCCATTCCAGAGAGACTGAAAAGTTAATAATCTTAATATAATGATGAAAAATTGAATTTTAATCAATCAATGTCATGCACTACCATTTGGGAGAAGCAACATCTTACTCATACGAAATATCTATCTGAAGAGTCATGCCACAGAAGCTACTCATGGAGTTATCAAGGCCCTAAACCATGTAGGACTTTAAAGTTGGCCAACAGCAGCATCAACTGCACCCAGAAATGAACTGGTAGGCAAAGCAACTCCCTTAATGTAGTGTTACATGTGCAAACTTTGGTGTATTCATAATTGCATGATGTGCCAGATGGCATTTGAACATAAAAGACTGAATAGGGCTTCCTAATCTAGGAAAGGACAAACTAGGCTCTAATAAGTAATTGTGCAAAGGTCCTCCTGCCAAGACAAATTTTTATTTAAGAGCTATAATTTGAATCAGAATCAGAATGCATAACATAAAGGGAGCAGGCATAAATTGTAGCAAAGTTTGATACCATATTTATATATTTAAAATAACACTTTTATATCTATAGAATGTTGAATAACAGCAAATTGGAAAAAATTTTAAACAAAATTTAAAATCAGTTTCTCTTAAATTAGCATAGTACATATTGTGTTTTGATTGACTTTAATGCAGTGATTTTAAAAGACAGGTTTTTGTCTCTATAGTCAATACATAGGCACACAAAAGTATACAGAATGCATGATCTACAAGATTCTTTACATGCTCATCAGTAGAGGTCAAGTGGATTGTCCTGGCATATATTTAAGGGCTTAATTGAAAAATGCAACACCATATAATATTCCAATGTTCTCCTTATTTTATTTAAGATAGAGGAAAAAGTACAGCTAATTCTTAACTTTCAACAGTTCATTTAGTGACCATTCATAGTCTGAAAAAAGTGACTAATGACCATTTTTCACAAAACTGTTGTTGCATCCCAAGGGTCACATCATCAAATTTTGGATGCTTGGTAACTAGTTCATATTTATGACACTTGCTATGTTCCAGGGTCATGCAATCATCTTTTGCAACCTTTTGACAAGCAAATCAATGGGAAAGCCAGATTCACTTAACAACCGGGTTATTAGCTTAACAATTACAATGATTCACTTAACAATTGCATCAAGCAAAGTCGCAAAATGGGGCAAAACTCAAATATTTCACTTAGGAACATAAATTTTGGGCTCAATTGTGGTCATAAGTTGAGGTCTATCTGTATAACTTATAGCTCAAAGCTGTTCCAAACATGAGTATGTTAGCATATTTGTTTTCTTACCATGTATTTATTTTATTTATTTATTTATTCAACTTTTATACCGCCTCTCCCGAAGGACTCAGGGCGGTACAGCCAAGATAAAACAAACAGTACAAAATATACAATTTAAAATACTAATTAAAAACTTATTATAAAATGGCCATATATAACTAAAACCCCATTAAAATTAATAATAAATTTAAAACCAATAAAATAAAATTTAGATAAAATTTCCAGCCCGCTGAATAAATAGATGTTTTTCAATTCACGGAAGGTCCAAGGTCAGGTATTTGGCGTAAACCCGGGGAAGTTCTGCTCCAGAGGGTGGGAGCCCCACAGAGAAAGATCTTCCTGGGGCCGCCAGCCGACATTGCTTGGCGGACGGCACCCTGAGAAGTCCCTCTGTGAGAGCGCACGGGTCGGTGGGAGGCATGCGGTAACAGCAGGCGGTCCCGTAAGTACCCAGGCCCTAAACCATGGAGCGTTTAAAGGTCGTAACCAAAACCTTAAAGTGCACCCGAAGGCCACAGGCAGCCAGTGCAGTCTGCGAGGAGCGGTGTTACACGGGAGCTACGCGGAGCTCCTCATCACCCGCGCAGCTGCATTCTGACCAACTGCAGTCTCTGGGTGCACCTCAAGGGGAGCCCCATGTAGAGGGCATTACAATAATCCAAGCGAGAGGTAACGAGCGCATGGGTGACTGTGCACAAGGCATCCCGATCAAGGAAGGCGAACTGCCAAACCAGGCGAACCTGGTGGAAGGCCCTCCTGGAGACGGCCGTCAAATGATCTTCAAACGACAGCCGCTCATCCAGGAGAACACCTAAGTTGCGCACCCTATCCTTTGGGGCCAGTAACTGCCTCAACAGTCAGCTGCGGCTGCAGCTGACTGAATCGGGGTGCCGGCATCCACAGCCACTCCGTCTTGGAGGGATTAAGCTTGAGCCTGTTTCTCCCCATCCAGACCCGTACGGCTTCCAAACACCGGGACGGCACTTCAACAGCTTCATTGGGCTGGCCCGGGGTGGAAAAGTACAGCTGAGTATCATCAGCGTACAGCTGATATCTCACCCCAAAGCCACTGATGATCTCACCCAACGGCTTCATATAGATGTTGAACAGAAGGGGCGAGAGAATCGACCCCTGCGGCACCCCACAAGTGAGGCACCTCGCGGCCGACCTCTGCCCCCCCGTCAACACCGTCTGCGACCGATCAGAGAGATAGGAGGAGAACCACCGATACACGGTGCCTCCCACCCTTCATTAACTCATGAGCACTCACAATTCGTGTAACTTCGTGTTACTAAATACTATAACTATTCCTATTGAAAGCTAATAAAAGGAATTGCAGAATTATCGGCTAATTTCCTTCCTATGTCACTCAGATAAACTGATAGTTGACCTTGATCCAGCTATTGGTAGACGGATAAATCTTCTTTTTTCTATCTTTTGATATACCCCCTCTGTGCCAACTATGTTGGTCACTGATATCAACGGTGCTTTTCTCCTAGGGGAATCAACACTTGATCACAGCCTCAAATGTTTCATGGAATTGTGAGTGCTCATGAGTTAATGAACCTTCAGCAGTACGAATTTTGACCCATCAATTCTAGGACCACTACCCTCTGTCCTCATTATCTGAATTAAAACCAATACTCCATCTCTAGCAACCATTAAGAATTGTCTGAATCTGTCTTAGTCATTTTAGCAGCTAGCCTTCATCTTCATTTCCAAAAATAATCTTCATGGCGCCCTATGAGATTCTAAAAGTAAGTTCAATAGAGACTATTTACCTCCATGTTCCTTCCCACTATATCCCACGGAAAAGTCAACATGCAATATCTCTCAAAGGTCAAATCTTGGTCAGACAAATTCTATTTGGACTAGATAGAGCCGAAGATTAACAAACTCAACTGGTATAAGGCCTTATAGGTTATAACTTATAGGCTATAGCTAGCCCTTCCGATTGCATCCAAACTAGCAACCAGTGTAGCTCCAGAAATATTGATATTATATGACAGTAATAATTTGTCACTGCTCATTTGCATGGTTTCTCCCATAACTTGTTCCTGTTTCTTTCATTAGTTTCATTCAATGGAGTAAAAATAATAAGTAATGTGACAAACAAATTGCATGGGGTGAAAAATAAAATTTGGTCCCTTTGTTTCTGTGCAGATCAATGATTCTTGTACCCTACAGAAAAGAGACTTAATAAAGTTGAAAGCCTATTCTTCCATGTATCGTATCTATTTTTATATTCTATTAAATAGTCTTTTCCAAATATATGAATTTACAGTATACCGATTCCAATTTTGTAAAATATATTTTACCCAGAATTTATAAGAAGACAGAGAAATCCAATCGAACACATAAGCACCTGAGAATGCAAATTCTCGTCAACCTCATATATTTTGACAACAGGAAAAGCTCTTGGGTTGTTCTTTAAGACTTTTTTTTGCACTTGACTTTTAACCTTCAGTTTACGGTCTGGACTAAAAATGCCACCGAGGGAAATCTTCCAAAGCTCCTGAATAAGACTTAGAAAAATGAAAGCTTAAAACCTCAATAGCAAACAAAAGTCAACCAATGACAATGTCTGACAGCCACCTTCAATTCTGAAGTGATGCTTCTGTCATCTAACGACTCAAAGTATTGATTTCTTTCAGCATGAAAAAGCCCAAGCCAATGAAATAGATATAGCAGCAGGCCCATTCCCCTCCCCCGATAATAGCCATCAAGGTTAACACAGGCAGAACACTTATCAAGGTATCTTTTCTATTTCTTCTTGTTTTAATGGACTGGATACAATGTATTGGTTTTTCATCTCTGCAACCTGCAGCATCCACCCCCCTCATCATTTATCCAGCCTTTTACAGATCAGGAGATTTAAAATCTGCATATAAATTAGCTGTCTTTTAACCTATTTATTACAAAAAGAAATGCTGTACTTTCATTGCATTACTATTTCCTCAATATCCCAGGCATTAGAAATATTAAAACGTGCTTGAAAAAGAGTATTTTGAAAATAAAACAGTAGAAGTATCATGAACATTTAAAGGTCAGCATACAATTTAATGCTGAGAAGTTCTTTTTTTAGAAAGGTAATGTGAAGTACTAGAGTGAAGAACTGCTTTTATTGTGCAACATGATTACGTTATTAAAAATTGTGCTTAACACTTCCCATATATATTTGTTAAAACAGAACTGGTTTGTTGTGGATTTGTGGATCTGAAAATAGAAATGGAATGTAGCCAAAAGAATTATTCAAATGTCTTCCATGTATAGAGGAGAATTTAGGTCAGCTCACAAGAGCTCAGAAGCTCAATTTTAATTTATCTCCCTTTCTCCTTACACATATTGGTTCAGAATTCTCCACTCCCACCATCCTAGCTATATATGCATGAAGTTGTACCAGTACTAGATTCTCTTATATCAACAGATAAATATGAAGAGATGCTTTTGATTAGTCTCAGGGAGGCGATGCCATTTTTGTCAACAAGGCAACAAAAGAAGTAGATGAAATGAACAACATGAGGACTTTTCACTTCCCTCTTAGAAATGAGAAGAATACACTGTTCTGCAAATCAGTTTAGTGTGCTTTGTTCAAAGTTTCATTAAAGCACCTCCTAAATTGTATAATAGAATATTTAATGTGATATACCTACTTTTTATATATTTATTTTATTTTAATGAAATCAAGGAATATCTTTGTATATATTATTGTTTTGTTACAATATGAAACAATAAAGAAGAGCTAATAAAGAAATCAGCTCTAAAAATTATTTGTGTTTGTATATGTGTATGTGTGTGTGTACATTTGTAGATTCATGCATCTATTTTCAAATACAGAGTATATCTGGAACAAAAAATTAAATTAATTATAAAACTAGACTATGATAATTAAATTTAGAATATTCATATTAATTATCTGTTGCCATATAGTATATTTTGATTAAGTAAGTCCAGGGCAATTGAAACTAAATATATATATATTCTCTGCTCTTTTCTGTGGTTCTGGTTCCATTGGTACATATATCTTGAAATATAACAAAGAATCTTTCAAGAGTGAAAATTGATTTATGTAAAGTGAAACATATTCTATTTTTGCGCTCATGTCAGAAGCACTGAGGCACTTGCAGATTGAAAGGATTAGCTGGTGGCATCATGTTGCCTGGGGGATGACCAGTTGGTGGCTCATTTCATGTCCCCGGCAGGAGCTGGAGCAAAGGATGAGAACTCACCCTGCCCCATAGCAGCATTCAGGTCTCGAACATGAGCTTGCTACCCTCCAACCCAGCGTGCTAACCACAAGAGACACCATGCTCCTGTATTCTCTGTTAAAAAATTCCAAAACTTAAAACTTAATATACTTAATCTTGAAAAATTGATAATGTTAAATATACAGGTAGTCCTTGATGTGTGATTATTCCTTTAACAATGGTCTGAAATTATGACAGCCCCACAGAAGGTGCTCTATAACTTGTAAAGCACTTCTGGCTGTTGCAAAATATCATAAACCCCTCCCCAGTCATGTGATTACAACCTGGGTGCTTGGCAACCCATTCACACTTAACAACTGGTTGTCAAAACACCCCACAATGATGCCATTGCCATTTTAAATGTTCTCAGCCAGCTTCCAAAAAGAGTCAATCAAGAAGCTGGGAAGGAAGATTGCAAACTGCTGCCACTGCTGCCTGCTAAGAGGATTCTCTCTGGAAACTGCCAGAGGATTTCAGTTCCATATGGAGCTGAATCTCTCCTGGCAGGCAGCTCTTTGAGGAAGAAAGGCTGTCTTCAAGAGGGTTTCATCCCCACACAGAACTGAATACTCTAGCAGACAACCCATTCACTCTCAAAGAGCTGCCTGCTACAGGCATTCAGCCACGCATTTCATTCTTAAAGAGCTGTCTGTCTGAGGATTTGAAATCTTTCATCAGACAACTCTTTTGCTCTACCCACTTATTATTATTATTATTATTTATTAGATTTATAAACCGCCCTTCTCCCGAAGGACTCAGGGCGGTGTACAGCCAGAATAAAAAAAAGCAATATACAGTTAAAATACAGTTAAAAAACTTATTATACAATGTGGCCGAATTTAAAATAATTAATCTAAAAAACCCCAATTAAAACCAAAGAGAAATTTAGAAGTTAAAACTAAACAATTTAAGAAAGCCCCACGAAACAAACAGATATGTTTTCAGTTCGCGAAAAGTCGAAGGTCAGGTATTTGGCGTAAACCAGGGGAGTTCGTTCCAAAGTGGGGGGCCCCACAGAGAAGGATCTTCCTCTGGGGCCGCCAGCAAGCATTAACGACCTAGTAGCTCACTTGATGACTACAATTCGGTGTGCAAGGATTGTGATCATTGAGTGAAGCAATCTTGTGCAGTCTTGCTTAATAAACTGCTCTGTTCAACAACCTAGATTCTGTTTCCAGTTGTGGTCATAGTTGGGAATACTGGTAATTAAGTCTAGGCACCTACTGGACCGGTTCTGATTTTTTTCAACATTTGTCGCGGTGGTTGTTAAGTGAACCTACTCTTTCAGCAAAAAGGAGGGAAACCAGCAAAAAACATCGTAACAAATAATGGTGATGTGATCAAAGGATGCTTAAACCAGTTGTAAAGATGAGACAGGGTCATACTGGCGGCCCCCAGGGGGAGGGCCTTCTCTGTGGGAGCTCCGACCCTGTGGAACGAACTTCCCCTCGGACTTCGACAATTACCTGACCTTAGGACCTTTCGCCGTGAACTTAAAACTTATTTATTTCATATGGCTGGACTAGCCTGATTTTTATTTTTATTGGATGGGGTTTTTAAAAGTATGTTATTTTACAGGGGAGTATGTTTTTTAATGTTTTGGGCATTTAAATTAGTTTTTTAAGGGTTGTTTTTAAATTATTGTGTGTATTTATATTTTATCTGCCTGTTCACCGCCCTGAGTCCTTCGGGAGAAGGGCGGTATACAAATTAAAATATTATTATTATTATTATTATTATTATAACGCCAAACAGTTAGTGAAACAATTGTTTTGTAAATCAAGACTGCCTGTGCCTGTATTTTATAAAGCCACAAAAAGCCTGGGACTCCTTGTCTACACATATCTTATTAAAGATGCAGAATGTCTGTGTAAGCAATTCTCTTATGTGAAAGTAGTTTGCTTTTTGTAAGCAACAATTATTTTTCTATCTGAATGTAACACTAGAGGTAACCTGATATGGATATCAGAATACGGTAAAGGTAAAAGTTCCCCTCACACATATGTGCTAGTCGTTCCCGCCTCTAGGGGGCGGTGCTCATCTCCATTTCAAAGCTGATGAGCCAGTGCTGTCCGAGGATGTCTCCGTGGTTATGTGGCCAGCATGACTAAATGCCAAAGGTGTATGGAATGCTGTTACCTTCCCACCAAAGGTGGTCCCTATCTTACTACTTACATTTTTACGTGCTTTCAAACTCCTAGGTTGACAGAAGCTGGGGAAAGTAACGGGAGCTAACCCCATTATGCGGCACTAGGGATTCGAACCACTGAATTTCCAACATTTGATCAACAAGCTCAGCATCTTAGCCACTGAGCCACCGCGTCTCTATAAAATACTGTAGAATTAGGCTAATTTAAAATTTAAATGACATTAGTAAAACTATATCTTTTTAAAAAAGAGAGATAAGAGAGAGGGAGAAAGAGAAACCTAACTCTGCAATTATTATACTTCAAGTTGGTATTGCCATAAAAATAAACCAGAGATCATTTCAAAATCAAAAGTGCCTATACCCATCATTCATTTACCACCAGGTTCATTTGTCTTTTGTAACTATATAGAACTAAGTTCTCCTGCTTCATTTTTTTAATTTACAGAAAATAATTAGAAAGTATTTTAAAATTAACTTAATGATGAAAACATTTTGCTCAGAAGAGCCGTATTCGTTTTACAACAAACCCAGACAAACTGCACACAATATATTTTAAATTCACAGGTTTGAAGTACAGGCAGTATCATCACAATGGCTTGCTTGAGAAACAGCATTAAAATAATTATTATTAATAATAGAAGAGCATGGTCTACTATTACTAATATTTTATTGATCCTTGAAATTTTACACATCATTTAAGGAGCAGTCACATGATTCATTTGAATGAAGGTCTAGACAGGAGAGTTCACTTTATTCTGAAGGTACGTATCAAAGTAGATCTTGCCAAGCAATAAAGGCGCATCATCTAAGGATCTCTTTCACATTAAGAATCCTATTAGAAGGAAAACACTAAAAGGTAATTGAATTTCCCTCAGTTATCTTCATCTCTGTCAGCTCCTGCTACAATAACTTACTCTCCAGAGCACAGATAACTCAATTCTGTCCAGCAAGCATATGTTATGAATCTCTAAAGCAAACCTGTCTAAATCATTCTGGTCTTCTATCAAGGTTGGCTGTGAATATGAACTCTGACAGAAAGCAAACAAATTTATTTTTATCTTCAATAATTCACTTCTTCATGACCTGATACAAGTATCTAAACATATTTATGTTATTGCTAATTTCAGTATTATAAATACTGAGTGAATATTGACTGGAATTAAAACCTATTTAACCAGATACTTTGCTGTTAACAAAAAAAATTGATTTCACAATAGAAATTTGATGAGTACTGAAAATAACTTCCGCAGATTTCTATACATTCAAATGCTCAGTTTCACTTAGCATAATTTATTAACTAAAATAACTATTAACAGTATCATTGCTATTTAATGTTTAATTTAAAAATAATTAAAAACTTATTGAATTGGCCACCGTTAAAAATTTAGAATAAAACCCATTAAAACCCATAAGTTTAAAAACTAACCCAGTCCAGCAGATGAATAGGTGAGTTTTAAGCTCATGACGAAAGGTTCGGAGGTCCGGAAGTTGACGGAGTCCTGGGGAGTTCTCCAGAGGGCGGAGCCCCACAGAGAAGGCCCTTCCTGGGCGCCGCCAGACGACACTGTCGCTACTGACGGCACCCTGAGGAGTCCCTCTGTGAGAGCGCACGGTCGGTGAGAGGTATTCAGCAGCAGGCGGTCCCAGATAGCCCGCCCTATGCCATGGAGCGCTTTAAAGACGTCACCAACACCTTGAAGCGCACCCGAAGGCCACAGGTAGCCAGTGCAGCCTGCGCAGGATAGGTGTCACATGGGAGCCACGAGGGGCTCCTCTATCACCCGCTGAGCTGCATTCTGACCAACTGCAGCCTCCGGATGCCCTTCAAGGGGAGCCCCATGTAGAGAGCATTGCAGTAATCCAGACGAGACGCCACAAGGGCGTGAGTGACTGTGCATAAGGCATCCCGGTCAGAAAGGCGCAGCTGGCGCACCAGGCGAACCTGGTGGAAAGCTCCTGGAGACGGCCAGTGGTCTTCAAAAGACAGCCGCTCATCCAGGAGAACGCCTGTTGCGCACCCTCTCCATCGGGGCCAATGACTCGCCCCAACAGTCAGCCGTGGACTCAGCTGACTGTACCGGGATGCCGCATCCACAGCCACTCCGTCTTGAGGGATTGAGCTTGAGCCTGTTTCTCCCCATCCAGACCAGACGGCTTCCAGACACCGGGACAGCACTTCGATAGCTTCATTGGGGTGGCCCGTGGAAAAGTACAGCTGGGTGTCATCAGCGACAGCTGGTACTCACACCCAAGCCACTGATGATCTCACCCAGCGGCTTCATGTAGATGTTGAACAGAAGGCGAGAGATCGACCCCGCGGCACCCCACAAGTGAGGCGCCCGGGCCGACCTCTGCCCCCTGTCAACATCTGCGCATGCATCGGTCGGAGAGATAGAGGAGAACCACCGATAAACGGTGCCTCCCACTCCCAATCCTCCAACCGGGCGCAGCAGGATACCAGCAGAATTAAAACCTATTTAACCAGATACTTTGCTGTTAACAAAAATTGATTTCACAATAGAAATTTGATGAGTACTGAAAATAACTTCCGAGATTTCTATACATTCAAATGCTCAGTTTCACTTAGCATAATTTATTAACTAAAATAACTATTAACAGTATCATTGCTATTTAATGTTTAATTTAAAAATAATTAAAAATATTGTCACTGTCTATTTTTTTCTTCTTCAGATGTTAGGATTTCTTTTTCATTCCCTGAAGAATAATGACTATATTAACCTGTTAAAATTTGTATATTTAAGAAGCCACTATCACTACTGGTATTCTTTTTACATACATATGGATGTGTGTTTGTGTGTGGGGGTTTCATTTATATTTTAAACTGAGACTTAAAAAAATAAAAATGTTTTTCCTTAATAAAAACTACCATGGAGATAAAAGCAGCTTATGTGGAGGTCTGCATACCTGGGAACAGGGGGAAAAATCCAACTGAAAAAGACCTTACAGTATACAATTCTGCATTCATGTATCCTCCCTTGAAATACCACATGCAGTTCTGATTACAAGATATGATAGAAGTGTAGAAAACAACAACCAACCATGAAAGTTTAGAGTATTTTCCTCATGAAAAAAGAAAAGCTAGAAGCATGAAGGGAACACAAAGAGGCATATGGAATCATGCATGCAATATAGAAAGGGAAGGACCATCACATGAAGCGGACTGAAAGGGAGGCAGAACAGATAAAAGACGCTACTTCATGTAGTGATCAATAATCAGTAAAACTATCACCCCAAGATCACTATGCCACTAATGATTTTAAGAGGCTTGCATATATTTATGGACAAAATACCTATGAAGGTCAATATGTAATGTTATCTCTGAATGAGGAATAATGTAAGGAGAGGGAAAGAATGACACATATTTGTTTGTATGTTAGATTTATATCCTGTATTTTATATGGATCTTAAGGTAGCACATACTATTTTCCCCCCACAACCAACAACTCCTCTTGGATTGATTGGACTAAGCTGAATGACTGGTCCCCAAATCACCCAATTTCTATGGCTGAAGGTAAGCTAGAATTGGATGTCCCCAATACTAGTCCAACGTTTTGACCACTATCCATACTGGGTCTCAGCTTAAAAGTAGATCAGAAGCATCTGGCAGATTATTGTGAGCCACAAAATGATGAATTAAGATGGATGCTGGCCTTATCTAATGTAGCTATTCCTTTTTGCAATCATGTTATCATTTAATCAATCTCACATTACGTCTCTTCCTACTTAAGGTACACTCTAGGACTACTTCTGCAGTGGTTCTTAAACGGGTGTATTGGAAAAGTGCACATTAGGAAATACATGTCAGTTAATTGAAAGTTCACAATTGCTTTAATTCAACAGAAATATTTGAAATTCTTGTCACAGCCCCTTAATAAGTCCATGCAACAAATTCTATTGGGCATTATTATTGGGCATCATAAAATCTATTTGAAAGAGGATTTCTGTCCCATATAGTTCATAGTCTGTTCATACTGCTAAAACTGAATGTGATTTATGATCTTAATTAACCAGGGCTCACAGAAGTTTCATACTTGACTTTAGAGGTTTCTCTAAAATGAAACAGTTATTTCACAGCAGAAGCCAATACTCTAGTTATAGACATCAAGAAATTAAATCTATAAGACATGCAAATATTAATTATGTATATTTTTTTCTCAAATGCTGTATGCTCTGGGAAATCCAAATTAGTAAAGAATTTTGTAAATATATTTAATTTAGGCTTCATTAATTAAGCAACATTTCCAAAACACAGGAAGAAATAGTTCCAAAACTGTTCTGTGCTTAATCCCACCTCAAGGAAAAGGATTTACACAGATGGAATGGGTGAAGAAAATAACAACAGAGACACTTATGAAGAGAGATTGAAGGAACTCATTCTGCAAATGTCTAAATGAATGTTATCCTGGTTGTGACTTTTCTGCATCCTAAATATGGGATGTAGAATAATGGTTTACATTACAGGAAGACCAATTGACTGCATATTATAAAAAATATTATAAAAAATAACAGTTTGATAGTGGAATCAATTACTTAGTAAAGGTAATCACAACCAATGTACATGAGATACACATCTTTGCCAAAGAAGAAGTACAAAATAAAGCAGGCAGAATACTAGAATTGCACCAGGGAATTCTCGCCAGCAATCATGAAACTCTGTGGTGACCATCAGGACTGGAAAGAGATTAAACACCCCAGTAATGAAAAGTCAGAACAGTAAAACAATAAGCTAAAATATTCAGCAAAGGAAAAAAGCTTTAAACATAGGTGTTTTGTACCTCTCAACTATGACTATAGTTCTGTGATATAATTACTAATCAAATACCTATGCACCAGTTAAAATATCCTTAGAGGAAAAATACAACCTCATATTTTCTTTTATTTCTATTTGGAGATAAGGCATGCAATGGGCTAATGCCTATCCAATTGTATTCCAATGAGATTCCTTTACAAGCATTTACTGTATTTATCAAATCAGATTCTTATTTTGCAGGACAAATTTTTATTGGTGGAAGGGACAATGTATCATCAGATAGCTTTTTAACACTCAAAAGGAAGAGAGCCATGGCACCACCCAATGGATCCTCACCTCATCAGAGATCATATTAACCCCATCATCATTTACAGCAGGGATGTCAAACTCGCGGCACTTGGACCAGATGCGTCATGCGCTGGCCACGCCCACTCCCAGTTTAGCGTAGGGAGAAAAAATCCCAATACGTCACACGTGACGATGTTACTCGCGAGTTTAACACCATGATTCACTGCTCACCTTTAAATATAATATATATTAATGGCAAAATATTGTATAATTCATCTGTATTATGTATGTGAATAATTTGAGAACAGCTTTTGAATGACTCTTCACAGGAAATTTGGCAATATTATCAAAGCAAATCCTTTAGTTATTCTTAATTCCTTAGCATGAATTCTACCTTCAATGTTATTAAAATAGGTTGTTTAAAATATTTCCCTTATTAGGAGGTTTTTTTTAGCAAATTATATATTTGTAATCTCTCTCAATAATTCTACTGCATTTGGCACTTAAATCTATATGTTCGCAACTGATTCAGTTCAGTTCTGCCATTCACATTTTTTAAATAATTCCATTCTTCCTGAAAATAAGCTTATTTTTAGACATTAATGGATATCCTATAGTTAAACAGGAAAAGCCCTGATCATGAACAAAACCTTAGCTTTTACATCAGATTTTGATAAATAAAAATGCTTATTTGCTGCTAAAGTTCAGGATGATATCATTTAAACCCCTTGAGCCATCATGCTTAGATGGAAAAGAGTCAAGAGAAATTCACATCAGACGTGGCAGACTTCACCTCTTAAACATTTTAAAAATATAAGCAATGCAAAAAAAACCAAGAAAAGCAACAAATATCCTACAAAAATTGTTTGTGCAAACAAAATAAATTTTCCTATTTTTCTATCTATTCTTAGGTGAAAAGGGTACAGTCAAAGAAGAAAATATCACTAGCAACTGGAAGAAAGGAGCTATCTAATCAATGAGGTTTTGTCAATCATAGTACACTGATATAAAAGCAGTCTAAGCTGTCATCTTTGTCCCAGTTGAATGATTATGAGGCAATGAACTAAAAAAGATGTATATTTCATTTCCAGAGGACTGTCTACCAACGCCTGATACTTTGATTTAACAAACGAAACCTACCCTACCAGTTCACAAGCCAAAATGACACCGTAGATATATGATAGCATTTATGTTTGCAGGAAGGGATAACCAGCTCTAGATTAAGTGCAGACAGCTTATTAAATAGTGCCTAGCTTGGAGCCAGCACAGATTTTAGAACATTAAGCCTGCTAAATAAATAAATAAATTGTGTGTGTGTGTGTGTGTGTGTGTGTGTAAAACAGGAGGAAGGAGCATTATGTACATTTGCCACCTTGAGTTATGTGTTAAATCAATAAAAGTGGGATAAAAATCTAATAAATAAATAAATCTTTGCTTTTTATTTGTATTTAATTTTTGTTCTATGTTGATATCATCTTAATTTTTATGTTTTAATTTCATAATAGATATGGCTTTTCCTATTAAAATATCCCTTATATGTAAACAAATACATATAATTGTGAAGGTCATAAATGCATGGATTGATTGCAAAGTTATTTTTTCATTACTCTCAAAATGGCAAATAGTCGCTAAATAAGGCAGTTGGCAAACAATTGATCAAGAGATGCATTTAGAGGAAAATTATTTGTAAGTGCACACCATAAGATTACTATTAGAATACAATGCCCTAAAAATTGTATTCTGAAATAATACCTATGTTTCTGCAAACATGATATACAGAGAAATATTAAAAATGTTTGAGAAATAATATACCTAAAACAAAATTAAGAAAATTGCGATCATGAATGTGACTTAGTTGTAGAATGCAGAAGTTTATTTAATATTTTTACGTAAATAGAGGACACGTTTGTGGATAGTCCCTGCACGGTTTGCCATTTCCTCTATCCTAGTACCAATTTTAAAATTAATAAAGAAACAAAGATGGATCATCTTTGCAATAAAATGGAAACATTTTCAGTATTAAACTAATATAGCCTAATATAAACTAATTCCTGGATTAATTAACTAAATTGATTATAAATGTAATTAAAATATTAGTCATTCCATTATATTGTAAATCAAAGTATCAGTCCCAAATAATACCTGTTTCCAAAAATGTCTGTTGTTCTATGAAAACCCCACTGACATTCTCAGAAGATAAGAAGGCTGTAGCCATCTTCATAACACAAAATCCAGTCTAGAACTGCCTTAGCCATAAAAGCTGGTTGAGTGATTTTGAGCCAGTCACTCTCTCTTCAGCCAAACTCATAAGGTTGTTAAATAGAAGGATAGAGGAGTATTAGGAATGTCTTGAATTATTTATTAAAAATAATAAAGGTGAAATGAAAAAAATTGTTTTTAAAAAACAATGTATATCTGTTCAACTTTAGATAGATAATTTAGTATATTTTCAAGAATACCTATTGGCCTTAAAAGAACACCGAGAGCAATAGGACAGGACTTCAAGGAAGACCATCTAGAATTCAATAAACAGAAAACTAAAATAATTGTTAGGGTCATACTGCACTCACTGAGTTTTGTTTCTATGTAAAATAGTATTTTAAAAAAACTTTTATCACCTGTCATAATTTCAGAGAAAAATAAATATCATCTTCAAGATGCAATATTGATACTCAGCATGAACATTATTTCAACATTTGAGCATCAAGAATTTTAAATTGCATATTGACCACAGATGTAACAAAATTCTAAGAACAAGACAATGCAGTGTTAACTATAGTATAAAATGAGACAAAAACAAAAAATAAGAAAAAACATAATTAGCCAGTACTGTTAACAAAGCAACATGATTTTAGAAATTAAACATTCCTTATGTCTAAGTTCCCTTCATTTTTATTCTGACATGATGTGGCCATGTCTCAGATTATAACTACATCTAAATCAATTATTAGTGCATTTTCCAGGAAAATGGCTTACCTCAAATTCAGCATGCCTATGAATGTCTTCTGCTCTCTGCCTACTCAAGATAAATTCTGCTTCATTTGCTACCCTCACTAAATGATCCTTCATTGTTTGACTCAGCAACCTATAAATGCAAAATATTTAAGGTCAAAGAAATTATGAATTTATAAAATTAAAACATTTTATAATATTTAGCTACTGGAATAAACAACAGAGGCATGAATTGTGATCAACTGCCTAAAACAAATTTCCTGTTAACTCCAAGAGATAGAGTTTGTTTTCTGCAAGAAGCAAATGCAGTATGTCCTCCACTATCATAAGTGGTGACTATTATGCAAACAAGAGACTCATCCTCATTAAGTGTATAAGGAATATTTGTTGCAAGTAGTAGCAAATATGTGGGGCTATTCTTGAAAGAAAATGGAGATTGGAAATCTAATTGCCCAAAGAAATAATCAAAACATATAAACAAATGTATATGGCAAATAATAAACAAAATTCTAAAAATCCATATTAAATATGTTAAAACATAGTTTTATAGATTTAAAAAAACTTAATAGCATTTTATATAATATTTTCATATTTAAAATATTTTTTTAGAAGCAAGATAGTTTTATTTTACTCATTCATTTTGTGATCGATCCCCTTTTGGCGGGCCTTCGTGATCAGATCATCTATAACAAGTTTCCTCAACCAAATCCCCTCCAGAGATACTGAACGGCAAAAAAATGATTGGGAACTCAGAAGACTTAAGTTCCAACCCTATGGACTAAGAAAAGGAAGTACATGTATTTCAATTATTCATTATGTACAATTTTCATAACAATACTCTGATGAAAGTGCAGCCTTTTTTTCCATGTGAAATTTTCAAGTAATTTGTTTATTCTCCAGCATTAGGGCTGCTTTGTCTCCATGTTTCGGATTACAATTATCTGCTAGTGACTGAGACCTAATGCTGCTTTTTTTTATATGGTAGTACTGGTTTTCTTATTATACAAGACTTCAAATTATTTTAATTGAAAAATAAATTTCAAAATAGATTCTGCCACAATTATTTATTGTAACAACCGATATGTATATTCATATATAGTGTGCTTTTTAATTTATTTAAATAAATTTACAGTACTTTTACATGAACTGAACTGCATGAATAATAAACTTTTTTTTTTCAAAAGAAAGGAAATTGTATGTAAATGCTTGAGGGAACATGGTTCATTTCCCAGGATTAAGTTGAAAGACTGAAAATTCTTTTAACATTTACTTTAAAATAACCAAGGCCTTTTGTAAAACTATAATTTAAAGAATGCAAATTGCAATGAATTTTTATATTTGAAACAGTTATGTATAAATGTGTATTTATACATTATAAATGTAATGAAAAAAATACATCAATCCAATATAAGTTCTAGGTCACTAAGAGTAATGTATTATGGTCTGTTAGGTGACAAACTATTGTATTTAAACCAAAGAAAATATGACCGAATCCTTGAAACTTACTACAATCAATTCAGAAGGTTTAAAGCAACATGTATCTTCCATAAACACATTATGATTACAAAGAAGCTAAATCTCAAACTATTGCCAGAGTATTGAGTTTGAAGAGTACTTAGAAACTAGATCAGATCTATAAGTTAATTATCTAAAGGAATGTGTAGCATATTTTTAAATAAAAACATTTTAAAACTTAATTGTAAGAGATCAGAGAAGGTAAATTTGTATGGTTGATCACTACAAAACAATAACATTAAAGCTAAGATAAGATAAGGATACATTTAAGATAACTAGGAAGTTACCTTCCTTCATTGACAAGTTCAATGAAAGCTAGGCCTGCATTCTTCTGTATTGAGTTCTGCCATTCCTATAATACAAAAGTGATAAAAAAGTAATTAAAATGTTTTAAAAGAAATACAATTGTTTTACTTAACTAGTAAACATAATAAAAAAAATTAAAATTTTATCACAGATAAAAAAGACCATGAACCAAATACTAGAGCTGAAAAAATACCACATAAGCTGAGTTCACTTATTGTTCTACATTATTATAAATTATTATGGCTAACTTTATGTATATCTAGCCAAATTAAAAAAAAAACCAGAATATGGGTAGGTGGCATATGAACTATATGAATTATTTGTCTAATATCTATTCCTATGTTTAACAAAGACCCTACATTTGTTGAAATATAAAAGCTGCAACTATTCCTGTTATATTGCTTAGTTACCCTAGTTACGTGGTATATAAATATTCCCCAAAGTGATTTAACATTTTTCAAACTACATTTTTGTGGTTATGCTTAGTTTTTTATTGTATTGATAATATCATAGTAATTCTTAATCTTTATCAGTAAAGCTAATAATTCTGAGTGGTATAAAGTAGTAGAAGTTATTTCTATCATAATGCCACAAAAAGATAATTGGAGACAAATCTTTCTAACAGAATTCCCTCTGTCTTTTAACAATTTATATTAAGGAAATGATTTAGACCACTATTTTCAAATGCTGGTTTGGGAATTCTAGAGATGAAGTTCACACATCCTAAAATTGCCAACTTTGAAAAATACTGATTTGGATCATTCTCTATGGTGTAAGCTATTATTTTAATTATTGCTTATTTAGCACTATCTGTAATCAATGATGCTATAATTGTCATCCTATTTATGTACAGTATATACCTATTTAGGAATAAATACACAATAGTGCTATAAAGTAACTGTTAATCAAACACTTTTTCTTCTTCCAACAAAACTCCTATTTTTAACAATCATTCAAAACAGAAAGGCTAGAGAGAGGAAATATCATTGATTACTTTCTTTAAATGACATCATGCATATATCAGTGCTCAACTGAAATTCCTTTCATTTTGAATCATAGTATAGTATTTGAAAGTATAGTTACTGAAGGCAGAAATTGTCAAAGGAACAAAAATGATTGCAGCTTAATCCAGCACTTTATTATAGATAATTATAAAAAACAATTATTAGTCTAAATAAATGTTTTTAAGATAAAAGTAAATGTTTTCCCCATACGTGTTTTAATAGTAGATGAGAGCAGAGGAGAATGTAATGCCTTTTGCCTGTCATGTTTAATTTAACATTCTAACACAGTGTACATATCCTATATTGCAGTTAAATTCATGAAGCCAAGTGCATTATCTCAAGATCTTTGTTATTCTTTTCCCTAAAGTGTTAATAAAAATGTTAACAGCCTCAAAGCCAATCACTAATGAAACCCAATAACTGTAACATCATTTCAGCAGTTTAAAAAGAACTGCAACAAAATACTGACAAATTCAACCTATAATTAATCTATATAGTATGGCTCAGTGATGGGATTCAAGTAATTTAACAACCCGTTCTCTGCCCTAATGATTTCTTCCAACAACCAGTTTGCCAAACTGCTCAGAAATTTAACAACCAGTTCTCCCGAGGTGGTGCGAACTGGCTGAATCCCACCACTTGTGTGGCGGTAGTATTATTATTTACCCTTCTTGCTATCTTTTTTACTTCTCATTTTTATTGGTATTTTTAATGGTATTATTATTCTCTGTTGCTTTGCATGTGCATTGAGTACCAGAGACAAATTCCTTGTATGTCTGATCACACTTAAAGTATTATTTGAATACAAATAAAGTATTCAATTCATTGCAAAAATTTCATACCTGATAAACTGATACTATTTCCTATTCCTATACAATGCATAGTATTGCCTGTTTCCAATCTCTGTGATCATACTGAAATTTATAGAAAATGTGTCAATATTTTATAACCAGCAGCTTGAATGTAAAACAGTATTAGAGCAGTAATATGAATTGCCAGAAAACCAACTGAGCCATAAGTACAAGATCTAGATCTAGGCAATCTTTTATAATTTAGAATCCTTAAAAACAGTTCCTGGAAATTAGAGTAGGAAGCTGGAATGTGATCAAGAGCAGATAACAGTTTTGCTTTCCTGCCAAGGCAATGTAGATCTAATCAGACACTTCAGATTCCTGACATATTGGACACCTCTGCTTAAAAAGAAATCTGAGGCCTGAATACACAGATATGGATCTGTACAGTTTATGTCCTATCAAGCACCAGATATAACACGCGTCTCCGGTTGGAACAGGCGTGCAACTATGTATTTAATATGTGCATTTGCATGCCTGTGTGTATGCATTCAAGAAGTTATTTTATGTTCATTATAATTAAGTTATTTACTTCATTATTAGAAAACTAACTCCTAAGAAAACTGTCTCCTAATTAAATTATTTTCCTTGGTCAATAGTATTTCCATTTCTTCCAATTCTTCTAATACTATTCCACCCTCCAGATTTTCCAACTAGCAGAGGAACCAGGTTAAAGATGGCCTCCAAATCTCAATTCATGTATCACAGTGTCCTATGCTTTCCTGATGTTTAAATGTTCCTCTCATCGTGCTAAAGAGTAGGAATGAGAAATGAATGTGAAGTCAGAGGGCTGCCCATTCCAAATCTTTAGCACTGAACTTAATTATTTATGGAGGAATAGCGTGTAACATTACATTTTGAACATTGTTTATTGTAATCACATGCCATAAAATTTTAATTTGGCAATAAACTATCTATATATTCTTCTCCAAGGATGTAACTTTGCAGAAAACTTCATCTCTGACACATTCTTCTTTTATCCAATGCAAGAGTTTGCTTTCATAAACTCATGG
>NW_026681853.1:0-19404 GCF_028640845.1 Ahaetulla prasina | reverse complement strand
GGCTGATCGGACACTAGTTGGGTCCTATACTAGGACCTACCTAGTGGCAATGGGGAAGCGAGACATTGCTCGTCTCCTCCCTCATTGCGTCGGCAGATAACCGCCCGGCCGCCCTGTTTGGTAACTCGCTCTCTCCTTCAACAGGGAGGCGGGATGACCCGATGCAGGGCGATGCTGAGGAGTTTAGTGGTTATCTATACGACAAAATCGTTCAGCTTCGGGACGGTCTGGACCAAAATTGGGTAGATCCGGGTGGGATGTCTGAGAGCCGTCTTGTTGAGATTGTTTGGGATGAGTTTGACCCTGTGGCTCCCGAGGACATGGACAGGTTGCTGGGTAGGCTGAATGCCACCACATGTTTACTGGACCCGTGTCCCTCCTGGTTGGTGCTGGCCGCACAGGATGTGACACGAGGCTGGCTCCAGGGGCTTACAAATGCTTCTTTGTTGGAGGGGGTCTTTCCGGCCGCCTTGAAAGAGGCGGTGGTGAGGCCTCTCCTCAAGAAGCCTTCCCTGGACCCAGCTGTGTTAGGTAATTATCGTCCGGTCTCCAACCTTCGCTTCGCGGCGAAGGTTGTAGAGAGTGTGGTGGCATGTCAGCTCCCCAGGGACCTGGAGGAAACCGTCTATCTGGACCCGTTCCAGTCCGGTTTCCGGCCCGGTTACAGCACCGAGACAGCTTTGGTCGCGTTGGTGGATGATCTCTGGAGGGCCAGGGATAGGGGTTATTCCTCTGCCTTGGTCCTATTAGACCTCTCAGCGGCTTTTGATACCATCGACCATGGTATCCTGCTGCACCGGTTGGAGGGATTGGGAGTGGGAGGCACCGTTTATCGGTGGTTCTCCTCCTATCTCTCCGATCGGTCACAGACGGTGTTGACGGGGGGGCAGAGGTCGGCCCCGAGACACCTCACTTGTGGGGTGCCTCAGGGGTCGACTAAGTCATAAGTTGAAAAACAATCAAAAATTTCTTGAAATACTTTTCCTTATCTGTTTCAAGAAATTGGTCTTCCTTAACTACTTACCTTTTTTTTCTAAATAAGTTCCTATGAATGCAGTTATTGAGGTGGAAATGATTGAGGCTGTTGTTAAAAATAAGCAAATGAGTATTAGGGGGGAATAGAAAGTACAATAGCTGCCGTAGACCAATAGATCTTTGATGGTGAGCTAATGCTCATCCTGGGCGGCACTTCCTTTAACTCCTTTTATGTCTAAACAGTATTTTCTATCTTCCCACCAAATTTATTTTGTACTGAAGGCTACTTCTGCTGACTGCTGGCTGCCAGCAATTTGACAGTTGAAGTCTCACCAGCTTAAGGTTGATGCAGCCTTCCATCCTCCTGAGGTCAGTAAAATGAGGACCCAAATTGTTGGGGGCAATAGGTTGACTCTGTAAACTGCTTAGAGACAGCTGTAAAGCACTGTGAAGTGGTATATAAATCCAAGTGCTATTGCTATTACTTTTCCCCCTCACCATATCTCTATCCAGTTTCTTCTTCCCTTTTCTAATGCTGTTTTCCCATATATATTCCCCTTATATTTACCTATTCTGCTGGAAATAAGGATCTGTGGATATTCATTTACTTATAAGAAAGTTGTTAAGTGCAATTGGGGATTAATTAATTTTATAACTAGATGTTGAAGATAATTTTATATACATAAAATAAGAATGATCATTCTAATATCTAATATCTAATATCAGAATGATAAAGGGTCTCCTGCTTGAACAGGGGATTGAAGGAAATGGCTTTCAAGGTCCGTTCCAACTCTGTTATACTGTTACAATTTTGAATTTATTCTGTGGCTGCACCATATAAATTCATTAACAATAATATTAGAAAGCATATATCATTTGATTTTTTTTCAATAGTAAACTTGAAAAATCTGTATCTCTTATTTCTGCACCTTAAGAATTACCGCTTAGTTATATCCCTGAATCCCGGTTTTCTATGTTTACTCTTTTAAGTATGAGACTTAGATGATACATGCTTCTACTTAGAAGAGATGTAGAGATCAAAAACAGTTCTAAGATATAATATTAGGAACAGATAATAATATAAAAGGGAAATGCCATGACAATCTTAAGTATATATTATTACAATATAGTAATGCATGTAAACACAAGTGGGAAATAATACAAGTTGAAAAAATATCACACCAAAATGATTATAAACAAAAATTAAGTCTATATTATTCAATTTTTTTCACTCATAAAATTTATTGGTGACATCCCTGATAATCTTTAAGAAGTTAAAAAATAATGATAAATAAACAAGGGGCGGAAGGATTAAGAGGAGGGATAGGGGGGAGAGAGAAATTTGGCAACTTTAAGACATATGGACTCCAGCCAATATGAATTCTGGAAATTGAAATCCACATGTTATTGTGGCCAAGTTTGAAAAACACCACTGTAGATGATGAGTATTTATTCAAGCTATGGAAGGGGAAACACTAATTAGAGTGTTGAACCTACCCCACTAATGCAAGCCATTTTTTTTTTTTTTTTTTTTTTTGTTTACATTTATACCCCGCCCTTCTCCGAAGACTCAGGGCGGCTTACAATGTATAGGGCATAAGAGCACAAACGTGCCTACCGTTCCAGTCCTATTGTTTTTCTTTTTTTTCTTTATATATATATATATATATATATATATATATATATATATATATACACACATACATACATACATACATACATACATACATACATACATACATATATATATGTTTTCTGAGGTTTTCGCGGGTGTTTGTATGTAGGTCTTTGGTTATTCGGGTTTTCTCCCGCGTAAAATTGGAAGTGTCTTGGCGACGTTTCGACGAAGTCTCATTTGTCATCTTCAGGCTTCAGCTTCATGCTTCTGGGAGCATTGCTTCATTGCTTCATTGCTCCCAGACGAAGCTGAAGCCTGATGACGAATGAACTCAAACGCCACACTTCCATTTCACGCTGGAGCTCAAATAACCAAAGACCTACATGTTTTCTGAGGTTTTCGCGGGTGTCTGTATGTAGGGTTTTGGTTATTCGGGTTTTCTCCCCCGTAAAATTGGAAGGGTCTTGTCGACGTCAACGAAGTCTCATTCGTCATCTTCAGGCTTCAGCTTCATGCTTCTGGGAGCAATGTGTGATTGCAGCTGTTTCTTCCTTTTAACTGCTAGTGGGGTTTGAACTGATTGGGTGGGAGCTTGGCTGTGCTCTGATTGGATGGGGTTTTTGTGCTCTGATTGGATGGGGTGTGTCCTGTTTGGGTGGGGGCTTGGTTGTGCTCAAATTAGTCTGAGTTGCAGGGGATTTGAGCTGGTGAGCTGCACTGCTGCTGTTTGGCTTCGTGTTCGTGGTCGCTACATCTTCATAGTGGGTGTCAGTCTGCTGCATGTATGGATTGGAGGGGTTTGAAATGGCTAATGTTGCAGCTGCGTCTGGCTTCTGGTCCTGGTCGTGCTTCCTGATCAGTGTGGGTTTGGGTGTGCTTTCTGGGTGGATGTGTGGTGGTGACATCCTGTGTGGACCTCGTGAGTGTGGGTCTGGTGTCATTCCTTGTGTTAGGACTCGTTTGTCAATAAGGGCGGTTTCAAATGGCTGGTAGGCGGAGGTATCATCTCGTTTGTTCATGCTGTGTGGCTTTTCATCTCGATGGCTTCTCTGATTATTCTGTTGTTAAAGTGTTCAGTTTTGGCGATAGTTCTGGTCTTTTTAAAGTCAATATCGTGTCCTGTGGCTTTAAGGTGTTGGACCAGGGAAGAAGTTGGTTCCTCTTTTTTGATTGAGTTCTTGTGTTCTTCAATGCGTGCACTTATTCTTCTGTTGGTTTGTCCAATGTATGTGGTGGGGCAGGCGGTGAGCCTATGGAGCTGACTATGGGTCTGAGTGTCTGACCCTGCTTGTACGCAGGGTCTTGACTACTCCAAGACCCTGCATACAAGCCCCTAAAAACAGACCCCACCACCTACCTAGAAAAAACCACTAGATCCAAAATAAAAGCCTCCCCCATCAGCGAAGAAATCCAACAAAGAATCATTCCCAGAGAGAAATCATCCAGATGCCCTAAGCTCTACGGCCTCCCCAAGATACACAAAGAAGGAACCCCACTCAGACCCATAGTCAGCTCCATAGGCTCACCTCTACAAAACCTAGCCAAATTTCTCGCCAAACAACTACAGCCCTATGCAGAATCCATCGCCTCACACGTAAAAAACTCATTCCAGTTCATAGAGATCATAAAGAAACAAAACTTACAGCCCAGCGACCTACTCGTGAGCTTTGATGTCATATCCCTCTTCACCCAAGTGCCAATCAAAGAAGCCTTGACAGCTATCCAAAACAAATATAACCCCCCCAAGCACATCCTAGATCTGACCAACCACTGCCTATCCAACACATACTTCATCTATAACGGACAAAATACAAACAAATAGAAGGCACCCATGGGATCACCCTCTCACCTGTCATTGCCAACCTCTACATGGAACACTTTGAAACCCAAGCACTAGAAAAATCTGATCACAAACCCAAACTCTGGCTCAGATACGTAGACGACACCTTCATAATCTGGCCACACGGAAAGAAAACTTGAAAACTTCCTCACACACCTCAATAGCCTACACCCCAAAATACAGTTCACCATGGAAACAGAAGTTAACAACCAACTTCCTTCCTAGATGTCTTAGTCTACAAGAAACCCAATGGCTCCCTAGGACACACCATCTACCAGAAGAAAACACACACAAACCGCTATCTGCATGCACTCACACCACCACCCAGCACAGATCAACTCCGTAGCCAAGACACTCATCTCTAGAACAAAATGCTTAGCTGACGAACAACACCTAAAACCGAACTACACACTCTCACAAACGTACTAACATCCAATGGATTCCAGAGAAATAAGATTACCAAACTAATCCAAAAAGAACCCCCCACTAAAACCCAAGACAGAGAGCAAGGAAATGGCACAGCCCTCCTCCCATATATAAAAGGCACCACAGACAGAATCAGCAAGATCCTCCACAAACATAACATCAAGACAGGATTCTGCACAAACCAAAAATATCCACCATCCTAAGAAACCCCAAAGACAAAATTGAGTTAGAAAATCAAGGAGTATATGAAATCCCATGCACCGCCTGCCCCACCACATACATTGGACAAACCAACAGAAGAATAAGTGCACGATTGAAGAACACAAGAACTCATTCAAAAAGAGGAACTAACTTCTTCCCTGGTCCAACACTTTAAAGTCACAGGACACGATATTGACTTTAAAAAGACCAGAACTATCGCCAAAACTGAACACTTTAACAACAGAATAATCAGAGAAGCCATCGAGATAGAAAAACGCCCACACAGCATGAACAAACGAGATGATACCTCCCGCCTACCAGCCATTTGGAAACCTGCCCTTATTGACAAACGAGTCCCTAACACGAGGAATGACACCAGACCCACACTCACGAGGTCCACACAGGATGTCACCACCACACATCCACCCAGAAAGCACACCCAAACCCACACTGATCAGGAAGCACGACCAAGGACCAGAAGCCAGACCGCAGCTGCAACATTAGCCATTTCAAACCCCTCCAATCCATACATGCAGCAGACTGACACCCACTACGAAGATGTAGCACGACCACGAACATGAAGCCAAACAGCAGCAGTGCAGCTCACCAGCTCAGATCCCCCTGCAACTCAGACTAATTTGAGCACAACCAAGCCCCCACCCAAACAGGACACACCCCCATCCAATAAGAGCACAAAAAAAAACCCCATCCAATCAGAGCACAGCCAAGCTCCCACCCAATCAGTTCAAACCCCCACTAGCAGTTAAAAAGGAAGAAACAGCTGCAATCACACATTGCTCCCAGAAGCACGAAGCTGAAGCCTGAAGATGACGAATGAGACTTGCGAAAACGTCGCCAAGACACTTCCAATTTTACGCGGAGAAAACCCGAATAACCAAAACCTACATATATATATATATATATATATATATATATATATATATATATATATATATATATATATATATATATATATATATATATATATATATATATATATATATATGCTTATTCCTCCTAATATTTACTCATATATATGTTTATATGGCCCACGGCACGACTGAAGAACTAGTCGCAGCCTGGGAACAGGCCGCGGCTGGAGCTTTGGACCGTGTCGTGCCTTTGCGGCCTCTGACCCGGCGTCGGTCTCAACCAACTCCTCGGTTTTCTGAGGAGCTGAGGGAGATGAAACGCCGGAGAAGACGCCTAAAGAGTGCCTGGAGATCCAGCCGTTCTGAGTCTGACTGGACACTAGTTAGGTCCTTTACCAGGACCTACCTAGTGGCATTGAAGGATGCGAAACGTTCTTGCGTTTCCTCCCTCATTGCGTCAGCAGATAACCGCCCAGCCGCCCTATTTCGGGTGACCCGCTCTCTCCTTCAACAGGAGGGGTGGGGGGACCCATTACAAGGGCGTGCTGAGGAGTTTAACGATTATCTATATGCTAAAATCGTTCAGCTTCAGGACGGATAGGATCAAAATTGGGTAGATCCGGACGAGAGTTTCGAGACCCGTCTTGTTGAGAGTGTTGGGGATGGTTTTGACCCTGTGACTCCCGAGGACATGGAGAGGTTGTTGGGGAGGTTGAATGCCACCACATGTTTACTGGACCCGTGTCCCTCCTGGTTGGTGCTGGCCACGCAGGAGGTGACATGAGGCTGGCTCCGGGGGATTACAAATGCTTCTTTGCGGGAGGGGGTCTTTCCCGCTGCCTTGAAAGAGGCGGTGGTGAGACCTCTCCTCAAGAAGCCTTCCCTGGACCCAGCTGTTTTAGGAAATTATCGTCCAGTCTCCAACCTTCCTTTTACGGCGAAGGTTGTAGAGAGTGCGGTGGCATGTCAACTACCCCAGTACCTGGATGAAACCGTCTATCTAGATCCGTTCCAGTCCGGCTTCCGGCCCAGATATAGTACGGAGACGGCTTTGGTCGCGTTGGTGGATGATCTCTGGAGGTCCAGGAATAAGGGTTACTCCTCTGCCCTGGTCCTATTAGACTCTCAGTGGCTTTCGATACCATCGACCATGGTATCTTGCTGCGCCGGTTAGAGGGGTTGGGAGTGGGAGGCACTGTTTATTGGTGGTTCTCCTCCTACCTCTCTGACCGGATGCAGACGGTGTTGACAGGGGGGCAGAGATCGGCTCCGAGGTGCCTCAAGTGTGGGGTGCCGCAGGGATCGATTCTCTCGCCTCTCCTGTTCAACATCTACATGAAGCTGCTGGCTGAGATCATCAGTGGCTTTGGGGTGAGATACCAACTGTACGCTGATGACACGCAGCTGTACTTTTCCACCCCAGGCCACCCCAACGAAGCTATCGAAGTACTGTCCTGGTGTCTGGAAGCCGTACGGGTCTGGATGGGGAGGAACAGGCTCAAACTTAATCCCTCAAGACAGAGTGGCTGTGGATGCTGGCACCCCGGTACAGCCAGCTGCAGCCGCGGCTGTCTGTTGGGGGGAAAGTCATTGGCCCCAATGGAGAGGGTGCGCAACTTGGGCATGCTCCTGGATGGGCGGTTGTCTTTTGAAGATCATTTGACAGCCATCTCCAGGACAGCTTTCTATCAGGTTCACCTGATCCGCCAGTTGCGCCCCTTCCTGGACCGGGATGCCCTATGCACGGTCACTCATGCTCTCGTTACCTCTCGTCTGGACTATTGCAATGCTTTCTACATGAGGCTCCCCTTGAGGAGCACCAGGAGACTCCAGTTAGTCCAGAATGCGGCTGCACGGGTTATTGAGGGAGCAGTTTGGAGCTCCCATGTAACACCTATCCTGCGCAGACTGCACTGGCTGCCTGTTGTCTTCCGGGTGCGCTTCAAGGTGTTAGTTACTATCTTTAAAGCACTTCATGGCTTAGGACCGGGATACCTACGGGACCGTCTACTGCCAACGTCTATCTCCCAACGACCGGTACGCTCTCACAGAGAGGGGCTCCTCAGGGTGCCGTCAGCCAAGCAATGCCGGCTGGCGGTCCTCAGGGGGAGGGCCTTCTCTGTGGGGGCTCCTACCCTATGGAACGAGCTTCCCCCTGGACTTTTGACAAATACCTGACCTTAGGACCTTCCGCCGCGAACTTAAAACCTACTTATTTCGTCTTGCTGGACTCGCTTAAATTTTAAGTTATCAAATTGATTTTATGGGTTTTAAATTTTTTGTAAATTTTAGAGGGTAATATTTTATCTATAAGTAGCCATATTGAATAGGTTTTTTAAGGATTGTTTTTAGTTTTGTATTGTTGTTTTCTTTCTGTATTTTATTCATGGCTGTACACCGCCCTGAGTCCTTCGGGAGAAGGGCGGTCTATAAATAAAAATATTCTATTCTATTCTATTCTATTCTATTCTATTCTATTCTATTCTATTCTATTCTATTCTATACACTATATAATCTTTTTTGTATGATACTTATATATATTGTTGTGTCTAAATAAATAAATAAATAAAATAAATAAAAATAAAATGATCAATGTCAGTGGTTATTTACCTATTTAATGCTCCTGTCCAATGCATTTTTAGAGGAAAGTTAGCAGTCCTGAACACTAAGCTCCCCCTAGCATTGACTAACCAAAGTCCTTGACCAAGCATTTCAGAGAATTACTGGTCAAAGGTCTTTGCCAATACATAAATCATAAGTCAAGGACTACCTATAAAGTGTACGTGGTGGTCATGGAACTACCAGAAATTTCTCTAGACCAGCAGAAGAAGAAATATCTGATAAGCCTAGACAAATTTTTTAAAAAGAGAAAAACAGAAATAATCTGTTAGTAAAGTTTAAAGTTGATAACTGACATTGGCTGGAAAAATGAGAGGTTAAAGACAAAGAGTGGCAGAAAATTGATGCAGATGAAAGAAAAACAGAGAAATATCTGCCAAATATGTGAGTCAGCTGAAAGCCAGAATTCTGAAACAGGAAATAGATAACCAAATATTGTGGTGTTTGATAATTGGAAAGTATTGCAGTGGAAAAAGGAAGGAAGGGGCAAAATGACATAAGCTCCATCAGAAAAATTACTCCTGGTGTGGAAAATTTCAATGGGCAAGAAAATTTACTCCATTGTGAACCACAAATAAGGTAGAAGGAAAATAATAGCTTGAATCTTCATAGAATATTCCTTCTATCCCAAAGCCATTATTTAATTATATCCCACCTTTATTATTTTGATAAATAATTCAATTATTTATACCTAATATACTAGTAAATATATCTAATATTTTCCTCCTATTTTCCCCACAACAGTAACCCTGTGAAGTGACTTGAGTGAGAAAGAGTGCCCTTCATCCAGCTGGCTTTCATGCCTAAAGTGGGATTAGACCTCACAGCCTCCTGGTTTTTATCTTTCTGGCTCTTTAACAGTCGTGTAAAAATTCACAAAACTGAAATATAGCTTCCTCTAAACTCTGGTGGTTACTAGTACAACTCCCACTAGAAGTCCCTACTGTTGTCTAAGCCCAACAAAAAATCAGTAACACTTCAAACTTTGTAGCTTAGCAAGGGAAAGTAGAAAAGTTGTGATATATAACAAGAATACCAAATTACTTATAATGCTTATTGAATTTTGTCACTGTAGATGATTGTTGTACCTGGAAAATGTTTCCATTGTTGCAAAACTGCTATTGGTGTTGGAATTGCTATTGGCAAAATAGAGAATGTATCAGGGGTGAAATCCGGATTGCCTGATCTGGTAGCGATGGACGTGGGTATTTCGGAGAACTGGTAGCAAAAATCCCTGCTCCCTCCCCAGTGCGCAGCACTGAGCTGCGCAATCATCAGAGGTGTTTTTTTAAACTTTTAAAAGCATTTTTTCTTCGCCCCCCCCAAATGCTTTTAAAAGTAAAAAAAAAAGACTCTGATGATCGTGCAGCTCAGCTGGATCATCAGAACCCTTTAAAAGCATTTTTTAACAATCTTTTCAGGTGAAGAGGCTGTAGAAAAAATGCTTTTAAAGGGTTCTAAAGATCAGGCAACTGGGATCATCAGAACCCTTTAAAAGCATTTTTTCTACAACCTTTTTGGCCAAAGATGTTGTAGAAAAAATGCTTTAAAAAAATGGCCACACCCACCCAGTTACATTACTCCCATCACTAAGCCACACCCACAGAACTGGTAGTAACAAATTTTACATTTCACCCCTGGAATGTACCTAAGCTACCATATTCAGAATTATTTGATTCCCCAGCTACTGGCTCTTCTTTTTACAACCCAGTTCTGGATGTCATCGCTTATTGACAGTACTATACATTAAGTTGCAAAAGAAAGGCATGCTCACTAGAGTTGAAGCCAGGAAGTAGGTGTCTTTAAGAAAATACTGATCAGATATCTTCAAAATTTCCTTTATTTCCTTTATTGCAGAACTGGTGAAAATTGATATTTTTCATTATAATTGCTAAATATGTTTTTTTCCAAATTGTACTTTATTGTAATATCCAGTGATGCTTTTTGAAATATCTTTCCTATTGTGTTCTTGGAACTGCACACTTACAAATCCTGAATGTTGTAAGTGATGAATTCCCTAATAATTGTTTTATTTTGGGAACAAATATCTGTTTTCAATTTCCCTTTCTCCATTTCTATATGGATTCAAATAGATGATTCTAGGCCCTAGGTCAGCAATCTTAAATACTCAAAGAGCCACAAAGGTCCTAACCAGAAGCCCCATATTCAATTCTTGAGCCAATCGGAAGTCCTGTTGCCCCACCAGAGTCTCCTCCTAGCAGGGAGTCCAGGGGTGAAATCCAGAAGGTTCTGACAGGTTTTGCAGAACCGGTAGCAGAAATTTTGAGCAGTTCAGAGAACTGGCAAATACCACCTTTTATTGATGGGAATGGGGTGGGAATGAAGATTTTGCAGTATCTTTCCCCTGCCGTGCTCATCAAGTCACACCCACAGGACTGGTAGTAAAAGAATTTGGATTTCACCACTGACGGAGTCAATTTTCGTCTACCTGTCCTAATTGAAAGCCCTATCAATTGTAGAGCCGACCAGCGACAGGGAGCCACAGCAGATGGATGAAAGAGCCACATCTGGCTCCAGAGCCGCAGGGTGCCAACCCCTGTTCTAGCCCCTTTAATGAATCCTTGCTATTATTTTAGTAGACTCTTATTGGACTTTTTAATAGAGTATGTTTTGTATCAGAGTCATGGAAAAGTTTTTCAAACTTTAGATAAATTGTTGCCTTGTAGCTGAATAATTGCTGAATGTAACAGTAGTGGTCAAAAAAAATCACCCACTATGCTGCATAGTGGGAATGCTTATTTGGATGAGAACAGCATAATACTAATAGTACTTATTCAGTATTGCATCCAACTGTATGCATTTGGATTTTGAAATTATTTTAGATGCTATGATAATTATTTTGCTCATGGATCAAAAGGAATTAAGAGTGTGGGGCAGTCAGTCACATAATAATTAGAAATATAATAGAGGCTGACTTGTCAGCTATTTCTATTTACATTCCTTGTTACTGGATCTTCATAAATAGTGACAGATGGAATAAAATTATATTTTTATTGAAATGTTACCAAAGCTATAGACTCATTCTGGCCATCAAAGCATGGGCATAATTTTACTTCCATAGGTTTCTTGAAACTTTTGGTGAAACAAAAAAGAGTCTCTAAGATTGTCTTTCTTTCTTTCTTTCTTTCTTTCTTTCTTTCTTTCTTTCTTTCTTTCTTTCTTTCTTTCTTTCTTTCTTTCTAGAAGGCTATTTGTGTCTCCAATTCCAAGTAAAGATAAAGCTATGCAAAAAGTTCTCCCCCTTAACATTTGTCTGTGAATTGGAGTGGCCCAGTTGGCATTGCAGTGGGATGGTTATGGGATAGTGGAGCTCTGCAGACCACCCAGCCAACACCTGCTTGCCAGGAGACCCTACAGGGTCAAAGCCACCCTGGAAGGGTGGTGAAGAAAGGGAGGCTGCTTTGTAGATTGCGAGGAAACAGCAATTTCCTCATTTAATCCAAAGAAAACCCTCTTGATTGGCAGCAAAAACAACAGCCATTTTGGCAAGACTAAAACTGTGATAACTGGGACAAGATGATTATGTGCTGGAGTGGTTTGTGAACAGAGGATTGAAATGGGTGAGACAACTTTCAACTTCTATACTAGAGACTTAAACCCAAATAAAAGAATTCTTTAAAAAAAAAGATTTTACAAAACATTAAGAAAGTCATGATTTAATACACAGAGAAAGATTATAGACCTAAAAGTGAAACAAACTTTTAATGGAAGATTGTGAAGCTTTAAAATATAGAAACACTGGATTGAAACTGATTGTAGCATGAAAAGTGATTTAATTTGTGGATAATACTGTTTGATTACAGGAAAAATCTGTACAAAGAAATAGGAACTTTGGGTTTTGCTTTTTTTTAAAAAAAACACCCAGATCTTTTTATGGTCAGCTGTTTTATCTTTGCTGTGTTTAATGTTGGAACTTAGAGTGGGGATGCCACCTACTGGTCAAAGAAGATATTGTATTAGTACTTGGTGGGAATAACCTTGGAAACTAAGGATTATGGTAGTTGATAATATAAGAATAACAAAGAGGAGAAGAAAGAAAACAGTAAAAGAACAACACATGGAAGATCTTTTTATTTTGGTTCCATATTTACTGGCCTTTTGGCTGCTTGGAAATTATTAGTGGCCTTTTGAAGATTTCTAAAGCAAGGTGGACTATAATTAACAAGAAACATCCTTGAAATTCAATATCTGACTTTGTGGATTAAAGATTGGAAAATTTTAAGGACTATAAATTTAGGGGTTTTTGAGGAACAGTTCTGGACTGTGTAAATTTTATCAGTACTGGCATTTTTAGTGCAGCAGCCTTAAAGTTCATCAGATGATGGCATGCTGCCATAAATTACTCTTTTTTTAAAAAATAATTTTTATTAAACAGTTTTTTAAAAAAATAAAAAAGAATCTTTTACAATTTTCTTCTTCTGAACAATTTCACATCGGTAAATATTTCTTACATATCCATTTTTTCCCCTTATTTCAATTTATCCTTTATACATATAATTTTAATATTGATTTATTTACATATATATGTAAATACATATGTACACAAACAATGTACACAATTTCATTCCTACGATCTGCATCTTTTCTGTTTCTTCATGTTTGTTACTGCATTTCACTCCTATATCTTCCTCATTTACTCTTTCCTTGCCTTTTATCCCACTCCTCTAATCATTCATACCATTTCTCCTATATGATATAGTATTCTGTTTCCTCTTTTTCTTGTATTTCCTTTGTAAGTTTGTCCATTTCTGCACACTCCAAAACTTTTCTAACCAGATTATCTTCCGTTGGTATATTATTATTTTTCCAATTTTGTGCATATATTATTCTTGCTGCTGTTAAAATATGTATAATTGAATATTGTATTTTTTTTCCATAAGTCTCTGGGAGTATTCCTAATAAAAATATTTCTGGATTCATCTCTATATGCTGTTTGGTTATCTCTTCTAATTGTATTCTAATTTTATTCCAATATTGTTTTACTATAGGGCACGTCCACCACATGTGGTAGTATGTTCCCTGATGTTGCTTGCATTTCCAACACATTGATGAGGCATTGGGAAATATTTTACCCAGCCTTGCCAGTGGAAGATGCCACCTGTAGAACATTTTGTACACATTTTCTTTACAAATTACAGACATTGTCAGTTTGTCATTTTTGTTCCATAATTTCTCCCATTTATCCACTTCAATGTTATATCCAATTTTTTTTGCCCAAATAAACATCATGTTTCCTTTAACCAGCTACTCCTCCATTTTATACCTTAATAAATAATTACAATTTTTTATCAATTTATCACATCCTCTGTGCCTTTTAGAATTTTATCTAATTCGTGTGTCTCTTTTTGAAATCCATATTGTGTTGAATCTGTCCTATGTCTGGATTGTATTTGGATGTATGGCCACTATCAATCTCTGTACCCTGTTCTTTTAATTCTTGTCTTGTTTTACATTCAGTTCTCCTTGACTGCCATAATGACCTTTTTGTTATTATCCCAGATTGCTCTGCATTGTGATAGATTTAGTTTGTCATATACTGGCTTTTATGTTCTCTGACACCCATTTAATGCTCTTACCCTTCTTTTTAGATTCGTTTTAGATTTTTGTTTTTAAATATACTTATTTTATTTATTTTAGATTTTATAATTATTTTTTAAAATGTTTTATGCTTTTAATTTACTATACCTTCTTATGCTGGTCTTCAAATATATTAAAGCTTTGATTTGACCTGAATGTAGTCACAGTAAACAAAAATCTGGGAGCAATTTTTTTTACCTCAAACTCATTTTTCTAATGCTTGATTTAACAGGAGAATGCTTAGTTGGCTTGAAAGTAATCTTTTGAATGTAATATGTGTTAATTGGCCAGAACACTCAAGTTCCTGGTCTGACTTAATTAGCTACATGCTTATCAGTAGAGTGTAGATGATATTTTTTCAAGCATCACAGGAAGAAAAATAAGAAAAACCCTTTTACTCTAGCTTTTGCATTATAAAGTACAAACAATAATTTTACAGCTAGTTTACTCTTATTAACTGGAAACTCAGTCCATTCAACATTGAAACCTAATGTTTCAAACTATTGGAAGAGATAATCTCAGTTTATTAAAATTAAAGAGGTTAATGACAGTAAAATAATCAGTATTATTCCAAATGTAGCTAGCACTTGTATGTAAGTTTGCTGATGGGAGAGCAGCTGAGTGAACAGTGACATCTTTTCTATCAGTTATTGCTTTTTCTTTCCATTTTTAGGCTTCATCTACACAACAGGATTAAATTACAGTATCTGCTACTTAATCTCATGGATTGAGAAAATTCTGAGAATAATAATTTAATAAAGTGCCATTAATTAATTAGAATCAACAAGGAGTTCAAATAATTTTCAGCAATTCATGAAATTATTATTTTCAAGTATTAAAATGAAATATTCTGGGTAGAGATCAACCATTGTTCTATGAAGTTAGTTGTATCAAAAGATGGACACAAGCTGCCAATTAATCAAGATTTATATCTGTGCATTTTCAAGCATTTTCCTTTTTATTTTTCTGACCATTTAATGGAAACCTTTGTTTGTTTGTTTGATTGATTGATTGATTGAATGGTCTGTAGGAATCTCCAGATATCAAACAAAATCACATATCTAATCTTGAATTTCTTCATAAACTGTATCATTTTCTCTCATTTATATAATTGATTCCCAGCTGCATATACTAACCATTCTGTCTGAGTGATATCATATCTATTTTTCCTGCAAAAAGTGCAAAAACAAAAGAAAATAAGACAAAACCCCCAACCAATAAGGGTATAGATGGGGTAGGAGAGAATGAAATAGAAAGAATTAAGTTCAAATGTTACAAAAAAGTTAAAAATGCAAGTGTAGTCAGGCTCTGTCCCCAATGTTTCCCCTTTTCTCTTATTCCTAATTATACACATTTTAAACACAGATAAATGCAATCAGTTTAAAAAATGGGAATGTAAAAGACTGAATAGGATTATTGCCTGATTAATTGATTGGAATCTATTTCTACAGAATATAGACTATTTTGTAGAATAATTGCTTACAATTATAGATGGTTTTAAAATGAGACAAGTGCAATTTATTTTCTTATGATCTTGAGATCTTTAAAGATCAGGTATTGGTATACAACAGGTGTTTCTGAAAATTTTGACTAGTTGGCAATATGATAAATATATAATACTATTAATAAGATAGGAAATAATTTGTGTTTCTTTTTTACCATATTGTTTTTTGACCATAGTTAAACAAATACATTGGAGAACACATTGCAGTAATGTAAAGGACATGAATCATCAATGGCAGAAAATACTGGTCTACTTAGAGTAGCAACTGATGTATCAATTGAAGCTGGCTAAAAGTCCACTAGACAGGCTTTCACCCTGCTGATTAGGGAAGTAACAACTAAGACTGATGGCTATTTATTAATACATATTATTGGGGGCTTAACTGTTTTGCATTATGCAGATGTGATAGCTTCCAAACACTGTATCAGACTTCCCATGGCTTCTTCAGCATCTCCAGGATGTTTGTTTGTTTGTTTGTTTGTTTGTCAACTAGTACAAGGAAACAAGTAACAATATAAACATAGACATGGACATATGAAAAAAAAATTGGCACAAAAAAGGATATAAATAGGCAAAACATAGACACAAACATATAGAATGATTACATATAATTGGGAACAGTAGGACAGGGACAGTAGGCACGCTGGTGCGCTTATGCACGCCCCCTTAGGGACCTCTTAAGAAACATGAAAGGTCCACGGTAGATAGTTTAACATAAAAGGAATGGGGATTAGAGAGACTAACAACAAGATCAGATAGAGTGTTCCAGACATTTACTAATCTATTGCAGAAGTCATATTTCCTACAATTAAGATTAGAGCAAATTTCATTGAGTTTAAATTATTAATAGCCCTTGTTTATTATGGTTGAAATAAAAGTACTCATTTAAAGGTAGAACGTTTTGATAAATAATCTTATGAACTAAGCATAGATCGGAATGTAGACATATATTTTGAGCTATCTAGATCTAAAATTTCAAGCCTGGTGGTATAGGAATTTTATTTTGAGCAGAAGATTTAAGAACTCTTCTAGTAAAATATCTCTGGACCCTCTAATGTATTGATGTCTGAAATACAGTGAAGGTTCCAGGCAGGTGAGCAGTATTCAAGTATAGTCTTGCAAAGGTTTTATATGCCCTAGTTTGAGTATAGCATTACCAGAGAGAAAACTTCGTAAAATAAGATTTACAACTCTTAATGCCTTTTTTGCAATGATGTTACAATGTGCTCTGGGACTTAGATCTTTTGAAATGAGTACTCCTAGGTCTTTGACAGAGTGTGGTTCAACTTTTAGATCATTTCCAGCCAGCAAATATTTGATGTTCTTATTTCTAAGAACATGTTCATATATTGCTAGGTGTCAACAGAATATTGATACCACATGCTACATCTCCACCTTATTATTGATCATGGGGCATCTGTATAAATGTAAAATAGGGGAAATACAAAATCCTGGTATCCCCATACTGTAGTAACAAAAGATTAGATTTTTCAACCAACTGAATCTCCTAACTGAGATAAGAGTAGGATAACTAAACATGCCACTAATTTACAATGCCTGAAGGATGTTCCAAAGGGTCCATGATTGATGATATTAAATGCTACCAAGTAGCTGCCACTTTATAGTGGCGTTTAAGTTAAAACGCTTAAATATTGGTTAAAAAAGGTTAACAAAGTTGCTTAAAAATTAATAGTGTAATAACAAGAATATACTTAAGAATATTATAGCAGAATTGCAAATTTTATATTGCCTTCTTATCTGTGTTAAACATCAGTCTCCAATATTACCTCTTAATTTGTTCAATTCTTCTGTTATACCCATTGAAACTTAAATAGTTTCAGTAACTCCAATAAAGCTTAGTTTGTAGGTTTTCACTGGTGCTATTTATATATTAATTTGTGGACTCCTTTTTGACAAGACAGTTTATACTTTTTAAATAAAGCCAAAATAATGTTGAGAAACCACCGTAACCTTTCAAGAAAATGGTATCTGTACATCCTCTCATTATATAATCATCCTTACATTGTTTCTTTGGATATACTATAGTATAGACTTACTGTGTTTTCCTGAAACTAAGACCTGTCTGGATAATAAGCCCAATTGGGCTTTTGAGCACATGCACTAAAATATCCCCCAAGTAAGCGCCCCTAAATACTTAGACACCTGTACAGCTGCCATGCAAACAACATGACAAGAGGAGGCGAGGCCAGAGAGGGGTTGAAAGGGAGGGGGAACATGCCCCACACACCACACATGTACCTGCCATCCATGGGGAATGGCCTCGCAAAGGCTTCTCCCAAAACCCTAGCTTGCACACACCTTCTCTTAATGGCAGCTGCAAAAAAACTGTTGCCAGCCCTCGCTGTTTCCACCTGGGACTGGGGGGAGGGGGACTGGTGCTGGAACTCCGAGCAGTGGCTGGTGTGAGTTGTCTCTGCAACCATGAAGCAGGATTGGTGTGGCCGGTTCTTGCCCGCAGCATTGCCGGCGAGGATTGGGTCAGAGCAGCTGCCACTGCTGCCTGAGATCAGCAGGTCAGATTCGGTGAGCCGGATGCATCGCTGCCACTCGGAGGAAGAAGAGAGAGAGGAGGGCCAGCAAAACACCCCATTTCTCACATTTTTCAGATTCAGGGAGCACGTTCAGTTCCCTGAATCTGGCTTGCCGATCTCAGCCAGCAAGGGGAAGTGGCAGGTGAGGAGGGTTGGGATGGTGGAGAAGTAAGACACATGGAACAAGATGGGACTCCCTTTGCTGTGTCTTCTCCCCCCCTCTCCAGGCATGGCAGAAGCTGGAAGTCAGGTAAGACATGGCGGAGAAGTGAAGGGGTGCGCAAGCTAGGGTTTGCGGGAGTGGCCTCTGCAAAACTGTTCCGCATGGATGGCAGGTGCATGTGGATCATGTTCCTTCCCTCCCCACCTCTCACCTTGTGCTGTTTGCACATGAAGCAACAAAAAAGCTGCCACAATTGCTGGAGGCAGCAGCCTGAGCGGCACAGGTAAAGCAGCTGATTGACTCTTTGACACAAGCTCCCCTGCCATGGGCCATGTTTAGGGCCTCCTGCACCTCAATAATAATAAGACCCCCTGATAATAAGGCCAAGGCTTTATTACTTTGGGGGTCAAAAGAAAATAAGACCCTGTCTTATTTTCAGGGAAACACAGTAGATGAATGGCAAAAGCTTTGGGAAAGGAATTGTAAATGGACAATGGCAATTGCATATTATATCAATGTTTTATAAGTGACATTTACCACCAGCAAGATTAACAAAGATGTTTAAAAGTATGTCCGCCAAATGTTGGAAGTGTAACCAGACACTGGGAACGACATATGTGGTGACATGTGAAAAGCAAAGAAATATTGGACAAAATACATACAGTACATGGTTGGAGAAAATATTAAAGAACACATAGACTATAAGCCAGAAATATTTTGCTAGGCATAATACCTGAAAAGTATGATAAAGGAACCTATATTTAATATTACATGTTTTGTAATACATGACAGCAGCAAGTATTGTGTATGCACAATATTGGAAAAATGAGGAAATGCCCACAGAAGATGATGTAATTAAGAATTTTTTAGATTGTGCAGAAATGGATATATTGACATTAAAAAGAAAAGAAAAAGAAGAAACAGAATACTTTCAACATGAGGTTTATTTTATAGATTTTGTATAAAATAAACTGATTCAGACAATTCAGGGGCGGATAGCTCAGGCTGGTAAGGCCTGTTATTAAGAACACAAAGC
>NW_026681852.1:0-20009 GCF_028640845.1 Ahaetulla prasina | reverse complement strand
ACTGCAGACAGCCGGCAGTCACCAGAAGTAGCCTACATTACTGCACTCTAACCACTGCGCCACCACTGCTCTTATCAACTTGTTAAAAAGCTATTTAGCACCAGCTCATGCCACGTATTTGTACCCACACATAAACAGGATCACGATCCTCATCAGAACTGACTCTGAAGTTCCTATTTCAGAAGAATCTGTTCTCCAAGCACTTGAGGTGAACAAGAAGCAATGGGTGGAACCTCAGGAGAGAAGCAACTTGAACTAAGGAGAAATTTCCTGACAGGAGAACAATTAATCAGTGGACACTTGCCTGCAGAAGTCAGCTCCAACACTGGATTTTAAGAAATTGGACAACCATTTGTCAAATGGTGTTTCCTGCCAATTGGACTAGACTCAGGTCCTTCAACTCTGTGTTTTTTATTAAGTCTTAAAGTTGTTGGAACCCCTGTTATTCCTCAAGAATTCTCCTTTTACATCTTACCTCTACGTATCTTGAATGCCAGACTGTCCAATTTACCTGGATAAGCGGTGAATGCCAGCCCTACCAGCCACAGGAGCAGCCTTGCCCGTGTCTCGCCTTCAGCCAGGAGGAAGGACCTCGGCAAGATCTGAGGCTTAATAAGAAGAAAGAACTTTGAGGATGATGGCTTCCTTCAATTTTCGTTCTCTCTTCCAATTATACAACTTTTGGCACAGTATTGATATAACTGCAAGAAATTGGACTCCCATTGAGCCCTTTTGCCTTCTCCTTTCCTTCTGATAAGTAGGCTTCTGTTTCAAAAGTCCTCATTCTCCAACTCCATCTGCCTGCCTTCATTTCTTTGATCTTGAATGATATTATTATTATTATTATTATTATTATTATTATTATTATTATTATTATTATTATTATTATTATTATTATTATTATTATTATTATTATTATTATTATTATTTCACAAAATGACAGTATACAGCAAACAAGATAATATGCTCTTTTCACAGATGTTAACACTTCCCATGTTTTACTAGTGATTTATTTTCAGATCCCAGGTGGCCTTCTGCAGCTGACATTCTTGTCAGAAGCTCTTAATGCTGCCTTCTTTTACAGCTCCCAGTGTGCCATACTGGAACCACCTGCTATGTCACTCTATTGATTCTCAAATCTTGATATCTGGTGACCAAGTTGTTCTCAGATTCTGCTCTCACCAGGTATAGCATAAGAGATCCACACTTTTTCTTTTAAATCGTGATATCAGTATTGTGAAAATTATCAGTCTGTAATACAGTAGTTTGCATGCTAACAGTCATTTTGGCTTATGATCCCACCATTCTTTGCTACAGGCAGATGGTGGTTTACTGGTTCAGTGGAATTAAAAAAATTATTATTATTAATTATTATTATTATTATTATTATTATTAATTATTATTTTTAAATTATTATTATTATTCACAGAATGCAGGCTCATTTTCATTGTGTTTGAAGTCTCTTGTCAATATCATTTCCTTCCTGTCCTTGATCTAGTTCTTGGGTGTTTTTTGCTCTGGTGTTACAGGCAAAAACATTAGTCAATCAATCAATCAATCAGAATAGAGCTGGAAGGGACCATGTCTTCAGCAATTAAAGGAAATTGTTACGGGGAATTTAGGGTCTGGATTGGCTAATTTAGCCCTAATGAAATGCCCCATAGCCTTTATTTGATAAAATTAAGTACCTGGATCACTACCATGTTTACAGCTATAGTGGCTCCATATTACGGCTGTTAAAAAAATGAAATCAATGCTCTATCAATATATAAGGCAGAGTGGCATAGTCGCGACTTCACTATCCCGTAATACCAAGGTCCCTATCTGAGTCAGCCTAGAGAATAGAAAATGACTCCCTTTTCAGTATCAGATTCATTTGCTCCCTTCCCTCAAAACCGAGAATGAGAACAGCTGTAAAACAAACCCCCTTTGCAAAGATCTTAGTACATTAGTACACAAAGCCGTTCCTTGTGAAAAAAGTAGCTCTTGCAACTCGATGTATCTTTTTTACAGGGGTGCATTCGATGAAAGCCCTTCGCTGAAACATTGTTAGACAACACGCTCACTGTTGCCAGTAAATGACCAGTTTCAAGCATAAATAACGTAAAATGTACGTAGGTTGCGTGCAGAAAATCCTCAATCAGATGGCTATGGAACTGTGGGGGTGATTGACACATAAGGCCTGTTCATTAACCTTTGCCGGACTTTGCCCTCCATGTAGAACCCGGATAATTAGCTCCCTTCACTTCCTGTTAAATTTCATTTTGTTTTAATGGGTGTTAACTTCTCTCGAGTCAACTCCTGTATCAGGTTGTGCATAAAATGGATCAAAATTGTACCCCAAATAATTAATAACAGGTTTAGAAGGTCCGTTTCATGTCAAATTTCCCAGAAGCATTTTGCTTCATCGATAGTGGCGTCCTATTCCATATCCGTAAATTACATGGGGTCAGCACCCCAAACAGTAAGTCTTGAACTACTAATGTAGTCAGTTTCACATTTTCTATCTGAGTGCTCTATTTAGATCAATATCTGTTCAGAAAAAGAAGAAGGGCCCCAAGCTTCTAGTGAGTGGATCATTGGACTGGAGTTCGAAGGTCATAGTAGGGCTGTTAAATGACGTTACTTGGCTAAGCTTTCGATTAAGGAACGAACTGTAAACAGGTAACCTTCGCAAATGAAGGCAGCCACACCCCTATAGTCCGCTGTGAAAATAGTGCACATAAGATCTAACCAGGATCTTTTGCAGTGTGACCTAGCTGCCAGAACATGATACAACTAAATTAAAGACGTGTCCCCTCGCTAGATTTGATCAAAGGTTGCCCCATCGCCTACATAGCGTATGGACTCTTTCAATACTTCTCCTCCTCTTCCCTTTGGATGGGCACCATCCCCATGAAGGAGAAGAACCGTTTCAACATTGAAAGAACCCTATTTTGAAGGGACTCTCATTAGAGACCTAAAAATGGTCAAATTCCATTACCACCTAGGAAGAACGCATATCATCTGGACTGCCAAGTTAATCAAGTAAAGCCCTTGAGGTAGAATTGCATCGGTTCTGATCTTCTTATTTTCCCTGCTTAAACAGTGTCTTTAGGAGCTCTGATTAAATTTTGCTGACCGTTTGCTACTCCCAAGCGTCCTTTTCGCACCTCAGAACATAGCTCTAAGCCTCAGCGTTTAACTTTTTACCAGAGAATCCAGATCAGATCTGCGCTGCTACCAGAAAAATTCAAAGGAAGAAAGGGTAGTTCAAAATAGGTCGCCCGAAAAACCCAACTTTAGCCTAAGATAGGTTAATAGGACTGGCTAGCCAATTAGGAGAATTGCTTCCCAACCCGTTGGTAAATACACTCAATGCTATTTTCCATCGGCTCCTGGGGGTAAGGCAGATTAGGATCTTGCTAACAAATAACATGGGGTTGGCAGCCCGGTTGAATCTGCTAGGGAAACACGCTCCGTAAAATGCTCATCCGCTCACCAGATGGCGTAATGCCTACCAAATAATAGATTGCAAGGCATTAGACCCTATATCTTACAGGCTTAAAACAAAATTCCCTCGGAATTTTTCGAATCATCACACGGTAAGGGGCTGGAGAATAGTTTAAACTGACACAAACATATGTGTACCATACCCCAAGACATAGCCTCACCCAATAGCCCTCATGGAATGGAATGTCCCAATGAGGTGCCTGCCAATCCAGGATGCGTGTAGCTTTTTGCTTAATGGAGGCAAGCGATAAAGTTTTGGCCGCATGTGAAAATCAAGAAACTGAGCAAAAGGCTTTTAACACTGCCCCTGGACTGTCTAGAGAATGGTTCATCCCTGTAGTCAAAACGACTGGGCGTTTTGGGGGTAAAACTCCTTTTTTGGAGAAGCAAATCACTGGGTAGGTCTAAGTATGCTTAGGAGTTTTCCCGATGCCTTTACCATTAGCTAGCTTTTTAGTGCGCCCCCTCAATGGTCGGTACTGATGACAACACCTCTTGTTACTAGATAGTTGGAGGCTTGCGGCCGTCTTTTCTGTGCCCCAAGAGTTTTCTCCGCAACGGCCGGCGGAATAATAATAAAAGTTGGGCTAGGGTACTTCCACCGCTTTTGCTTAACAGTGGGCCCCATTGGTACTGTTCATGAACCATTTATCGTAAGCCATTGTGTTTGGCAAAATGGTCGTACAATCTACGGTCAATTCTGGAGGGTCCCTTGATAGCTGCCAAAAACAAAAGTGTGACTCCATCCAGAGACTGTACTCACTTGTGCACGGAGACCTACTTGTTGTGCAGACTTCTAGAGATGAACCCTAACGCCTGGCGACTCCGGCTTTTTGGGGCAATTGCCCTTGCATACGATGAAAAGGCAACCCATTGGGTGATTGCCGGGCGTCCGCTGGCATAAATCCTGCCGATTTTAGATCACTGACAGATCCGCAGAATTAGTTCAATGGCATTGAAGATCACTTTCCTTCGTCCTACCATTTCCTGAGCAGGGAGCTTGACGCGTCCACTTACCATTAGGCAACAGGTGACCCCTATTATACCTAACTCCCCCAGTCAAAGCATCGCGGAGTCTGTTGGAGCTGAACTTTGGGAGGGTGCATGGGGCCAAGCCCGATTAACCTACTACGGAAATCCTCTAGTAGTTGAGGCTACCCTAGTGGTCTGCAGAACTTACGTGTAATCACAGCCTTTTCTTGCCTGAGCCTAGACCAAATGATTTGCCGTCTAAGTATGAGCTCATCTGTCGTTAGTACGGTCCGGTTGCTAGCTCCCTGGCTGAGGACGTTTCCCAGCTGTTGGGGATTCCACGCCGCACAGCCTCAAAGTAAACGTGCTGAGCCTGGTAGCTTCCCAGTATAAACTTGGCTGGAATACCCGCACTCAAGATGATTGGGCAGTGCTGTACGCAGCGGTTTTAGTCCAAGGGACATGGAACATCTAAGCTCTTGATTGTCTTGGCTAGGCATATGGCTTTCGGAGCCTATGGAAATCACCTTTGCAATCACCCCATTCCTAAGAAAAGTCAGCGTCATTGGAGGCGGGACAGTAAACTGAGAGGGTTCATCATCATGACAAATTTTGGGCACACCTCTGGAGGGCCAAAGACCTTGCCTCGCTTTGCTAGCATTGCAAAGTTGATTGCTGATAGTAGGCTCCTAAATGCTAGAGACCTAGTAAGAGAATTATTACAATTTAATTAACACCCTTGCATTGATTAAAATCGGTACATTAATCCCATTAAAGATCGCCTGAATTTCGGATCGTCGAGGGCACTATAGGTACTATATACTAGGCTTACATGCTTAGACATGCTTCAAGCTATATTCGGCAGCCTTACCTATAACAAATATGGCATGAGAAATCAGGAAGCCTGTAAAATCTCGTGTATTCTGTGATAGAAACAATTGAACAAGCTGACCGGTCACTTAGTGCCCAGCCTAATGCTCATCTGTACTACAAGTCGACCTTTCAGCACACTCCTGACCTGTGACTGCTCAACTCTAGAGCCATGTGGCCCCACACGCTAACAGATCTCATAATAAGACCTTGATCCAACGGGGCTGTATATCAGAGAGCACTTGAAAGCTATAAAGCAAGCGTAACCTCAAATCTATATTAGGGGGGGGTAGCTGGTCTACCATTTAGTTGACTCTGCAAATGCGGTAATGTTTAATAGACAAATCCATCCACCGTCTGATTGCGTCATCCAAAGTAAAATATATGGATAACTCAACCTGACTTTTAGCTGTATGAATCCTCAGGGATTATAGTTATTTAATGAGGAAACTGATCAGGACATGCCCTAAAATTTTGAAGATTCTAGTTAATACCTGAATAGGTAAAGTACATAACCCTTCTGGTATGGCATTAACGAACAGTATTCACCTCAGGGGGAAGATGGAACCAATCATTGTTCTGGCATTGGAAAGGTTCTACTCTGACTCAGAACGCCCCTAGGTCGGCCTTATGCTAAAATTCAGTCGGAATTATGCTGTTTTGCTACATAAGCTCGTGTTTTTGACCAAGTCTCACAGATAAAGGGGAAATGTTAGACTAGGACATGATGTGCGGCTAACCGCTGGTTTCATAAACCTTGACCTATCACCTGATTCCACTGACGGGTGCATGGATGCCATAATTTCCCAATTTTCGCGTACCGCCAAACATATGTGCCAATCAACCAAATTCATTGTATTGGCCCCTAAATCGCGCTTACTGGATTTTGTATTGTGATGAACAAAAAACCAGGTGATTGAGTTAAATCTTTGAAAAGCAGCTGACAACAACAGAACTGGCATAAATAACATAATGAAAACCGAACAGAAATAACAGTTTAGAGTCATGAGGCACAGCTCACTTTTTTTGGTTTTTGAGCCTGCATAATCAGCTTCGTGAGCCCCTTTTACCTCTTCTGTAACCAGGCATACTCCAGTTATTTCAAGATTCTATAATCTGTCTGAGTGAATGTCAAATTTGAAAATGTCACAATAGGTTGCTGCCACGGAGATTGCCAGTTCCCACCTAAGCCTTTCCACCAACACAGTATACTTGACTAATAAGCCATGTTCGCTGCAGCATCAGGCTCTAGGACCAGCATGCAAAAAATCAAAACCCTCCTACATTTTTTCTGTGCTCAACGTGTGGGCAAAAACCAGTTATTCCACCCTTTAATGGACCCAGGGGGTTGAAACGTAGATGAACCAATTTAGGAACTATCGTGTCATACCGGAAAGATTCACCTGAATCACAGTGGATCCTATCTGCCATGTCATTTATTGCAAAGCCTATCCAGCCAGCTTTCTGTTCAGTATGAGGCCATCGAGTCCTTTTAACGAGTAGAGCATCCCGACTAAAGTAGGTTTACTATGTTTCCGCCTTTACCCCCAGGAGTCTAAGTTTTTTCAGCCATCATCTGTTTAAAAGGGAATAATGAATCTGACCATCCCAGCATGTGTCCTGTTTCATTCTTAAATGGCTTTGCTTCAGATTAACCACATTTAACAGTTGTCAAGTAGAACTTAGGTTCACGCTCTAAGTCCTGTCCATGAAAAGCTTCTGTTTTCATACTGATTCACGTGGTGCAGAAAAAGGTGCACTAGAACTTCCAATTTTTGGCTACTAGCAAACTACTTTGTATTATTGCGATCGGAATGCCTAAAGGTTTACTTGTGGTGGATCTCCAACATAGGGTTAGTTGAAAACTTTTCTGAATTCTTCACCTTTTGTGGAGGAGACTTCCCCTTTTGAATGTCTATCCAAAAAATATGTTTTTTCAGTTACTTCCAACTGTCTCGTTTGAGGCATAAAAGTCAGGCCCGAAGGAAAAAATGTAGGTCTATCAAGTTCAGCCCCCTATTAGTAACAAAACTATTTTAACTTAGTCTTGAAGGCCTGACTGAGTCCTAAAATCACGATACGCTGAAAGTCTTTTTTCTGAGTCGTGAAAAGAAAGAAAACTTTTAGTTTAGCATCCTTGGATTTTTACGTCAGCCCTCGATGGCCTAACTAGATTACGCAACTTTTCTGAGATGCTGTCGGTATTTCGTCATTACGCTTAGTTCTGTTTCCCATCTATTGTAAATAACTACATAGAGCCAATTTCAAAGGTATGTGCTTCTAAGAGAAGGTTGGCTCTTGCAAGAAATAAAATGATAAAAAAGACTTCTCTTTGCATCTGAAATTGTTATAACTTTGATGCAGGGGAAGGATGGAAAAAGCTCCATTCCCATTATCATTTGCATTAAAATGCTGTTCGATATTTAAAAGTTAGGTTTCTGGACTAGAAATGAAACGGTTAACACCATTTAATAGGTCTCCTCCCAAAGTCTTCTAGGAAAGTCTCCATTGGAGGCCTTTCATTTTTGGATCTTTCTTGTCATCGCATTTAAATCAATCGTTGTAGCCCAGAGTTTATGGTGCAATTGCGATTCTCAGGGGATATAGACGGTATGACCTAGTGTTCAGTTCGATGGAGAAACCTCCCTACCCAATTTTGATGTTGTCTTTCAAGAATAGGTTCGGAAAAAGTGTGATAGCTGGCCAAAAGCTGATTTTCCTAGCATAAAACCTTCACTCTGCAAATAGCTATTTGCGATGATAAACTTATGCTTTTACAATGCCATGCATAGGGATAGGGTAAAAAGATGTTGATTACACAGTCTGCTAGCATGCTGCATCCTTGGCACCAGAGTGGCAGGTTAAGATGAAAATGAAAGGAACCATGATAAATCCCATAAGTGGAAGTGATTCCTGGCGTTAAAAGCCCACGCTAGTCCTGGTTCATTTGCCATTTTATCTTGCCGTCAAAAAAGAAGCCCCGATTAAGGCGTAGGTGGATTTTAACTGAGCAAGGTCTAGCGTATCTTAAAAAATTAGGGCTGCCTTTGAAACCCCCACCCTTTAGCACTTTTGCAGTCTTTCAGTTGCGACTAATCTGCATTAGCCCTGGTTACCAGGGGAGACCCTTAATTTCGGATAAAGAACAAGAATGGAATGTCTTGAGAAGCGGGTGTACTGACACCTCAATATATGCCTGTCCTGGGTATAACTTCAGGGTGAGAACGCGGTCAAATTACCAGCAGTAGGCAACAATTGGATCACCTGGGAAAACTGAGTTCACCAGTGCGATAACTAATGATCACATGCTGCATACTGGGATATGGCATTTGGATTTTAGCACTCTGTTTAGTCTATGAACACTGCATAAAATTGTTGCAAGCATACTGTACTCTTCTGTTATGCTTTGGTCAATCTATGACAAACCGAAGGCTGAGGTCATAGCAGACACATGGTGAACTCTTAGTCAAGACAAGGCATGGTTGTAAACAGTCGGGAATAGTAGGCCCTTCTTAAATCCAGACACCATACAGAAGGATCTTCCCCGGGATAACCTCTAGGTCCTGAAATCTTTTCAAAAAGTTTGGTTTCAGACAAATTCTCTTGATAGTTGACTCAATGATGTGACAATGTCACTCTAATTCGTCCCCGGAAAAATGAGTGGGAATAAGTTTTTTAAATCGGTCTGCTACCTTGTCATTTGGGAAGGGTCAGTTTCTTAAGTCCATGTAAGTCGTGTTCAGCACAGTTAGCACTAGTTCTTTTTTTGGAGTGTCAGTTATGGGCCAATTAGTACCCAATGGGATCACTGTTTGTCACCGTTTGCTATCTGATCTCCGTTAGTTGGGTAGTACTATACCAGAAATGGTACCTGAGATTTCTGGATTTCATTAGGCTTTCCAGCACCCTAGTTTCGCCCGATCTACGTTCAGGACTGGCTTCCTCTTTGGGATAAAGTAATTCTTGTGCGATGTCGATTTAGTTGTCACCTACTGCTCTGGTCTTAATAGTGCTCTAAAAGTTTCGTCTGGTGACAAACTGTTGTTGGTAAGAGAGTATACAGTTGATAGCAATGCCATTGGTGGAACTTTCATGAAGTTCAGTAGCTGATCTGAGGGATCTGTAAAGTAGCTTCATTAGCGGTGGCACTCCTATGAAATTCATACTACTTTAATTTTGCCCTGGAATTGTCGTAAACTTTAGTTGCTAGTAGGATTCATCCTTGTCTGGAGGTCCAGGCCATTTCCAGCAAAAGCATACCTTATCAGATGCTTTAGTGGTGCACAAGGCAGTGAGAAACCATGTCATTTTGATTTCTGCTGATGAGAAGCTGATTGCACATATGTTTCAGAGACACTTTTACAAGTGCAGATTGAATTATGCAGGCAGTCTATTACTTAGCTGCCGGGGCTATCTTCATTTAAAAGTGTTTTCATACGTTGCAAGATTGCGTAAAGTATCGAGGCCCTGTAAAAAACTATTGCAAAAGGGACTGGTTAGGTAGCATTATTCACCGGTATCAGAAGTATCACCATGGGGTCAGTAGCTCGGTTTTCTATAAGTTACTACCATTTACCTGGCCTATAACTGGCTCGGGAATCAGCGAGGATCAGCAGTTTTTGCGCCTACAATTTTAAGATGAGTGCCCATAAACCAGAACTGAACTGTGGGGGTGACTACAGAATAAATAAGATTTCTCCACTAGAAATCATGCATCTTAGTTCTGTGTGGGTACTGAATTAGAACGGTTAATGAGTGCTAAGGCCTTTGCGAAAAAGCTATACTCCGATAGCCCCGATGAAGCAATCCGTAGGAAACAGGAATAGACATTTCATGACCATAGGACTGCGATACACCTTAGGTCTTCGTAGTTCATGGACGTACTAAGATTGACTAGCTGTTAGCAGGCGAACTCCTTACTATTAAAGGAGCACTGGTTGCCTTGATCCTTGTGTTTTGATTAGTACAATAATTTGCCCCCTAAGGCTATACTCTCTAACTGCGTCTGAAGTGCTGGAAGTGCTGACACTCGTGTATAATATATAAGTTACTGTCATCCCGAGAACGAAAACTAAGTATTTCAAGTTATGAGAAGGTATTCAACTGCTTAGCCCTCAATAGATTGTCTTTTCTACGCACGTTTTTTGGTATACGCTGATATGCACACTATTACTCGGATATAGAACAGAAGTGTGACAGAGTCCCAAATTAAGTTCCAGAATGATTTAGCTGTTAACAGCTGGCTGCCCCTTCGTTTAGGGCATGTATAACTTGGGTCGAACAGTTTGCCCAGAAAGACAGGCTTGAACACTCAAGCGCAGCTTTTCTCCAGGGACGACTTTCGTTGTGTAACGGAGGGGTAAAACAGGCGTTATAGCTGAACTAGGGTTTAAACATGACAAACGCTTTATTCTTACCAAAATTTCAAAACGATTGCAAAATGCTGGACCTATAATTGCCAGACCTCCAAGGGCCCTCTCTTTTGAGGCTCAAATAGTTGACCTAATGGTCGGGGGCTGGCTCAAGCACGCTCAACTTACTACAATTGTTCAGTTATTACGCCGTTGTCACCCAGGAGGACGAATTTCTCCTTAGTACTTCTAATAGACTTGCAAATATCAAAGCTTCCTATCGATCTGCCTTCGTAATTAGTGTGTGTCAGCCTTAATAATTTACCCCAGAGGGATTGCCAATCAAATGTTTTCCGAGCACACGTTCTGGAGCCTGGTCTAGGTGAAAGCCAGCACAATCTTTTTTGGAGGGTACTGGTCAACAGCCCACCAAGTTAAGCCGTGTCCTATCTGTCCCAGCAGCCTACTGATTTTGGGCCAAAAAAGAACAGTTAAAGGCCCTATCGTAAAAAGACCCATTAAACTCCCCATGGATAGTGATTGTTGAAGCATTTTGTTAAAACTAGCCACTTGACTAACACGATGCTAATACCATATAGGAATGACTGGACCAACTCCCATGACAAAATAGGGAAGCTTCAGAAAAATATAGAGATTTAGTAAGGTTCAGGAGGAAGGAGTCCTTCGGGATCACGGATGGAATTAACTCAGTCTATGTAGCTTTCATTGGGGCTTATGTATGCTCAATTTTATCATTGATTGCAGGACTTTCCAAGCGGGTATCACCATTTAGCAGTCTAGGAGAACAAAAAGGCGTCAGGGACTTGTTACATTCTGAGCAGATCACGGGGGCTCAGGCCCCTAACATGCAGGCCACCAGTGATGTATACACTTTATAGAGAAGAAGTCTTCCGCCGAGAAAACCTATAAATTGACTAGAGAAGAAAAAGAGGAGGAGGCTATTCTGGGTTTTGAGGGACTACATCATGCATTGAGCGGGTGAATAAGAGCAAATGGGCGACTAATATACACGAAAAATAGAAGCATGAGGTGCCATTGAGTCACCTCAACTCCTTGAAGCCTCCAGATGCGGAATAAAGTAATTTAATGGGGGCGTCAAGGGAGAGAAAATACTGGTGAAAACAGGGAATACAGTTCTTTTCCTGAATCCCCCATCTTGCGGGCCCCACTGACAGTGGCCTTCCCCCAGAGAAGTTAAACGCCTAATGGCAATGAAGAAGGAGAAGGAGAAGGAGAAAGGATGCTATGAAGATAAGACAGCACCCTCGCGTGCATGTTCTTTTTTGAGTGGTCAACTCAGCAAAGGCTACAGAGAAAAGCTTTAGATTTTAGCCGGTAAAACATTCCCAGAGCTACTTCGGATTAGCCTGACTTAACGACTCACATACTAATCGCGCAGAACGGCTAAAATCAACTAGCTCTAGGTCCTTGTCAGGAAATTAATCTAGTATTTAGTTTAGAAACATTCAATCCTTGTGAGTCAAAACTACTGCCTGCTTTAGAAAATCCGCATATAAGTGAAGAGTAGTATCAGCCTCAGTACAATGGTTCACTAAAAACTTATGGGGTTTTCAAATACTTCTTTAGGCGAGGCAATCTGGAGATAGGGAGATAAAATTTATGTTAAACAAACTCTGGCAGCCGTTAATGGACAGTTAGATTGTTATAGAACCAGCCTGAGGGTTTAGGTGGATGAAATGTCAAAAATATAGTAATGCCCTGGGATTCAGATAGGTTTATGTATTCTATTCTTGGGATAGAGAACATTAGCTCCTGGAAATGACGTGTTTTGTCCCCTTTAATCAAAAATCAGCCAGGCCATCAGCGACCTTATTTACAGAGGAGGAGGGTGGTAGTTGGCGGAAATAAAATCTAGGAAGGCGGTAAGTGATCGTGGCATAGGTGAGTACTTTTACCCTTCAGTATATGTAATGCCAAAAGGGTGTTCCTAAGGACTCAGGGAGGAGGAGACCTGTGAGTCAAGCGAGGCACGTAACTACGGTCTAGTTTAGTTGTTTACCCAAAACATTTAGGGCCAAAATCGCAGATGGTTCTGAAAGTGCCCCACGTAGCTAGTTGTAATTCTAAGAGCCTAAAATCCTAGGTACATAATTCAGGACTAAAAGCCGCAATCGAGTTTTTTAACCGCTATGAAATTTTCATAAAAGAAAATAGGGTAGTGGCTAATTGTACTTACCCATGTACTTCGGTAACATTGCCGAAGCATGCCAGTTCATAAATACTAATGAATACCATGATTGAGAGAGGACACATAGGCATTTTGAGCAAACAAAACTGGTTCACTGTGTGACAGTCATTTTAGCTTCAATGAGTACTTATTTGGCAGCCAGAATATGAGAGGGTAGATGGTCTTCCACCCCCTCCGAGAAAAAATTGTTTCCAGGACGAATAGTAATGATACTTTGTCATAGCCGCCAATACCTTTTGTCACCGAAATAGAAACCTTTCGCCGAATAGAGATAGATAACTATTTTATTGTGAGCGCTTACTTGATTGGACACACAGGATAAGTCCACTGTCTTGGTGCATTGATTGGAACAGCTTATCGGCTGCCAGGGGACTGTACATAAAAGAAAGATACGTTCATCAAGAAAAATCCCTAGGTTTATTGCAATAATTACAACACAATTGATGGTCAATATATCAATATAAATCATAAGGATTGCCAGCAACAAAGTTACAGTCATACAGTCATAAGTGGAAAGAGATTGATGGGAACAATGAAGATTAATAGTGGAGATTCAGTAAATAGTTTGATACACATGTTGAGAATTATTTGTTTTAGTGATGGCCTTGATCAAAAACTGTTCTTGTGTGGTTGTTCTGGTGTGCAGTGCTCTGTAGCGTCGTTTTGAGGTAGGAGTTGAAACAGTTTATGTCAGGATCGATCTGTGAAATATTTTCTGGCTTATTTAGCCCTCTGATCGATCTTGGCCTAGCATTTCGCAGTTTTGCACAGGTCCTCAATGGAAGGCAGGTTGGTAGCAATTATTTTTGTGCAAAGGTTCCCCCGATGTAGGGCTGGGGTAACCCACGCTTGTTGGGTTAGGGCGGGAGGAGCCCGAAGTTAGAGAAAATAAACCCCTCCTAATCCTCCTGGTCTGACCCAGCTGCTTCCTAGTTAGGGCATTGCTTGCAGTTGAAGGGATTACCCTCCACTGGGATGCTTTACACGCGTCTGTATAAAGGAAGCCGAATTGGAGCTGTAAGCGTAAGGGAGGGCTGGCCGTCTATGGATGGGTGCGGGCCGGAGTTGTCAGACATCTCAGGAGGCATTGGGGTTGGCCATGCTCGCAGTATACAGGAGGATACAGACAAGTCTTTCCTTTAAACTCCCTTTCAGCGCTGGTCGGGCCGACAGAAAAGATTGAGCTAGATGGGATCCCAAAGTTTCTGAGAATAAGCTAGGACATCCGCTCGGTCGAGGGAAATCTGCATACGGAGAAAAATGAGGGGTCTCTAAAACTAAAATCCTGCTGTACAGCAATGCTTTGAGGTGTAATAGCTAGGAGATGAGAAGAAAAAGTCCGAAAACGGGGGCAATGCTCACCTAAAATGGTCAGGGGTGGGGGCATCGAGAAATCAAAGAACGGCTGGATCCGAGGGGTCTTTTAGATCAAGCCTGGATGGCTAAAAAACCTTTCGAGCTGGGTAGGGAGGACTGAGCAATTTAGAGGACCAGCTACGAAAACAATAGACTTGGGAGTGAGAGTGACACAAAAAATGCAATAGGCATTTTAGCCGGCTGAGGTGCTTTCAAGGCCTAGGTGCAGAGCTTAGCTCACGCAGAGACGGAGGCATGCTAGCTTAGAAAACAAGTAGCGGCTCTATTCGATAGGCAGCTGAGGCTGCGTAGGTTCGGATCTGTTGGGGGGGGCCTCCATCAAAAACCCTGGGTGTACCAGAAACGTGATCGTCGCCTATGGGGACGTGCCCTGAGGATCTATTGGCCATAGGGGGCATTCAAATGATTGTGGGGGAACAGCGTGGGGATCAGTTCTCCTGAGTTTTCGGTCGGAGCTACGAGGCTAGAATTAAGCAAGGGTGGGGCTCACAAGGTTTTCTCCCATTCCTATATAAGTAGACTAAAGCCACGCCCCTCGCTAAGAAGTTGGTTGATTTACACATGACCCATATCGGTACTTAGCCAGCAAACCTCACTATGCTAATTTAGCCCTGGACCGTGTTTTCTCTAGTAACTGTTCTTTTCAACTAGGGCCACTCTCTCCCTCTGCACGAAAAGCCCCGACGCCCTATCCTACTGCCTCTAAGAATCACAACTGCACTAAAGTGCAGTTCAGAACAACCCCTGTCCATCACGGATTTCATTAAAAGGGGTAGAACTCCAGCTGTATTTTCTTCAGGTATCAACCGAGGGCACAAAATACCACTCAGGGGCGTTGCCCTATTAACAGAAGCATAAGAATGTTGTTTCCAGACCTCAGAACGCTTGTACTTTTTGTAACAGACGGCCCTTACTAAGTGATACCGCGTAGGCAATCGGACTCCAGTAGAGGTTGACTGACGGGTAAAACAAGCATCATATGCTCAAATAAGTGTTAAGTAGAGCTAGTTCCATTTAGGATCCGCATGATCGCAAGTCCATTTGGGCGCCACACCCTTGGGATCAGATAGGGCATATGTTGCAATAGATCTCCCGACATTTCTGTACCATTTCTCAAAATAATGTTCAGGCTGGGGGGCACAGAGTATCGGGCTTCTGAAAGTTCTAGATTTATTCTGATATTGTTTCCCTATTCCTGATTGTTAAATTGTACGTTGCCTATGAGGTCATTGTCGTTGTATCAGATTTATATTCCATGTTAAGGATGGGGGTACCCGTTTATCGACTATTATTATGTTAAATATTGTTACCGCGCCTAGGTGACATTTGATAGAGGTCTTATCTTTTCGGTTCTGCTAGTTATTTATTGTTGCAACTTCAGGTCGCCAGGTTGCAACGCATAAAAGGTTTATGCACACTTTCCTACACTAAGACAAATTGTTTGCCCCTGTCAATGTCAAGTAAAATCTTATTTTGGGGTTGCGCATGAATACGGATCACCAATATGTAACTCTAAGCAGTTTGCCCCCAATGGAGAAGACTCCTAAAGGATTCACTGCCACGCATAAACTAACTACCAGCTCCGTTAGGAGGGTGCAATTTACATTTCAGAAAAGAATGCCATAGCACTTCCCCCAATCAAAGAGCCCTAATTACCAGCGCCAAAAGATTTGGGGTCAGCCATAATAAGCCTGGGTGACTGGTGAACGATCGGTTAATGGGGTGCAATTCCCCAGCCAGCAGTAAAGCTGTAAAGCTCCTATTAGTGAGAAATTTTCAGGAAATAATTGGAGGCTACCTTCATTAAACCTCTGGATACCGCTATTCTGGTGCAGATAAGTTCTTTCTCCCCCACTCTGGGTTCGAGGGGATGGCCTGTGTAGGGTTTATCCCCTTTTTGATTTAGGTCATCCATTATTATTCTAAGCTGCTTTACTCTGTTTCAGACTTTTCTGAAACTATTCACCGTTGTCACTGTATCGCTGATCAGCAGCTTTTACCAAATTTCCCTGTCCGACCACTCAGGATGTAGTGAGACTTTAAATTTTTGCAAATTGGCATACTGATTTCAGGTCCATTCGCATCTTTCTGATTGCAATCATTGTGTAACAGCCTTCAGTTTATCAAGTATGGCCGAAATCATTCACAAAGAGTAAAAATTGACTGCTTTAGTCCTTCCAGTTGTTAAGTTCTGGAAGTATGAGGCTGGAGACCAGGGTAGTGACAACAGCTCTTTAATATAGGGTGAACCCAGCAACCAGGCTGGGGAAAAACCTCTCCTTTTATACAGTTCTGGTGGAGGGCGTCCAATCAGCAACGTGCTGATTTCCGCTCAAATATTTAAAGGTACATACATAATACATAACACTCCTCCTCCCAGAAAACACTTTGTCTCTATTTACATATTATTTACATGTTATTTTCGGCGTGATCACGCAAATAACCTGGGCGTCTCCTAGTTCTTTCAGACCTGCACGGTTCAGTTCTGGGTGGTGTTTGAGCTGGTCGGAGGGGCTGTTTCTCCTCCCAGCTCTGTCTCTGAGCCACGGGCTCCGGATTATTACAGACTCTTTTCTTGGCCATCCGGCCCTGGATTACTTTGTAATTTTCCTGCTGTTTCCCTCGGGACCCTGATGGCGTCGCTGGAACTCTGGGACCTCAGCTAAGTCTTGCGCCTCCCGGGTCATTGTCAGCTGTGGTTCAAATGGTATTGTCATTCTGTTTCTATTGGTTGGTTTGATCAGTTATTCGTTTCTTAACTGATCTATGTGCGCCTCCACACTCGGTTGTCTTGTAACTCTACCAAGTATGACTTTGGGCCGGTTATCTTTGTTATTTGTCCTGCGAGCCAACTAGGGCCGTCCCATAGTTCGGGCCCACACGATCGCCTATGCCCATTTCCCTTGTCTTTTCTAGTTCCCCTTGTAACCCTCTGGTGTGTAATGGGGATTCAAGCGGTCCAGTGGGCACCGGAGTTTCGTCCCATCAATAGTTCGCTGGGCTTCTGCCGTGGCCGTGCTTTGGGGTTCTGTGCTGGATCGCCAGAAAGAAATCTATCTTGGTTTGCCAGTCTGGACAATGCCTCCTTAGCGCTCCGGACGGAACGCTCTGCAAGGCCATTCGACGCCGGGTGGAAAGGCGCAGAGAGGGGATGTCGGATGCCCTCATCTGCCAGGTACTCTTCGAATTGGGCTGCCGTGAATTGCGGGCCGTTGTCTGATACCAGGGTGTCAGGCAACCCGTGGGTTGCGAATAGGTGGCGCAGGGCTGCGATTACTGCCTCGGCCGTGGTGGATTTCATGAGTATGATCTCCAACCATTTCGAATATGCATCGACAACCACTAGGAACGTTTGGCCGTGGAACGGGCCTGCAAAATCAATGTGGACTCTTGACCAGGGGCCTTGGGGTTTTTCCCATTCCTGACTGGGGCCGCTGGGGTAGGGGTCTGGACTCTTGGCAAGCCTGGCATTTCCCTACCCTCTCAGCAATCTCTGCATCCATAAGAGGCCACCACACAGCTTCTGGCTAGCCCTTCATCCTTACGATCCTGGGTGCCCTCGTGGAGGAGGTCCAAACCTTTTCCCTTAGTTTGATCGAATTACCACACGATCGCCCCATAACAGGCACCCCTTGAGCCGAGAGCTCATCACGTTTCTTGGCAAACTCTTTAAACCTTTTCGCCCGGTAGCGGCCACCCTCTTTGTACCCAACCGAGTACAGTCCTTAACACAATGTCCCGATCGATGCCGAGCCACTTCCTTGGATGTGACTGGGCCAGAGTCCAAAGAGTCAATCAGTAGGATGGGCGTCCCGGAGTGGGATCTTGATCGCCCCTGGTAGTGGGCATCTGCTTAACGTCGCATGCCCCACTTCTTTTCCTGGTCGATGTAGCAGTTTATAAGAATAGCGGCTAAAAAAATTGTCCATCGAGTCGTGGTGACAGTGCCACAGGCGTTGGGCGGTCGCCAGCCAGTATTCCTAACAATGGTCGGTGGTCAGTTACAATTTCAAACTGTCGCCCAAAAACATACTCGTGGAATTTTTTCACCCCTGATACAATTGCTAGCGCTTCTTTATCTAATTGGCTATAGTTCCTCTCTGGGGAGGACATCGTTCTAGAATAGAACGCTATAGGGGCTTCTGTGCCGTTTGGAAGTCTGTGGCTGAGTACAGCCCCCACCCCATAAGGGGAAGCATCGCAAACCAGCACTAGGGGCAATGAGTTGTGATATTGGATGAGCAGGCTATCACTTGAGAGCAGGTTCTTGACTGCTTCAAAAGCCCTATTTTCCGACTTTCCCCAAGACCAAACAGTATTTTTTCCTAAGAGCCTATGCAGCGGTTCAGCAACGGTCGCTTTGTTTTTTAAAAAGGGCGCGTAAAAATTCACTAGCCCAGGAATGCCTGTAGCTCTGCTTTGTTTTGGGCGCTGGAGCCTTTTTAATTGCCTTGACTTTGCTCTCAGTGGGGTGAATCCCTTTCTTGTCTATCCGGTAGCCCAAGAACTCCACGGATTCGACCCCTATCTGGCATTTGTTTACCTTGACTTTTAGTCCGGCTGTCCGGAAAATGCCCAGAACCTTTCTTAAACGCTCCCCCAATTCCTCTAGGTTCTCCCCTGAAATCAAGACATCGTCGAAGTAGGGAACTACCCCGGGGAGCCCTTGCAGAAGTCGTTCCATTAGGTTTTGGAACAGCCCTGGTGCCACACTCACCCCAAATTGCAATCGGGTGCACTTGAAAGCCCCCCTGTGCGTTACAATTGTTTGGGCTTCGGCTGTGGGCGTCTCTGGGCAGTTGTTTGGTAGGCTTGGGCCAAGTCTAACTTTGCAAAGACTTGCCCTTGCCCCAAGGAGTGCAATAAGTGTTGCACCACGGAACCGGAGTGGCGCTTTTCTGTAAGGCCTTGTTAGCGTGCCTTGTAGTCAGCGCAAATTCTAATTGACCCGTCCGGCTTTATTGGGGTGACGATTGGCGTCTCCCACTTTGCGTGATCGACTGGCACCAAAATTCCCTGATTTATGGGCTTGTCCAGCTCCTTATCGATTTTTGGTTTTAGGGCAAAAGGGACTCTCCTCGCCTTAAGCCTAATGGGGGCTACCTGGGGGTCTAGGTTGAAGGAAATAGGGGTCCCCTTGTACTTGCCCAGGCAGTCCTTGAAGACATCTTCGAACTCGTTAAAGAGAATGTCCTTCAGGTTACAGTCACTTCTGTAGATGCCGGTAACTCCCATGCCCAGGGCACGAAACCAGTCTAGTCCCAACAGACTGGGCAGGGTCCCTTCGACGATCGTGATGGGCAGGGTCTTTTTGTGTGGTCCGTACTCGACTCGGACGGAGGTGGTCCCTCGAACAGGGATGCGATTCCCTTGGTAGTCGTGGACTCGTAGCCGTTGTGCTTGCAGGTGGCGCCATGACGGACGGCAGCGACTTTGCCAAAGTGTCCCAGGACATGATGGTGATCGCTGATCCCGTGTCTACTTGAGCCGGCACCGTACTCCTCTATTTTGGTTTGGTGAAGATCTTCTTCTCCACTTGTCGGCGCGCCTATGACCACAGTTGTTTGGTTGGAATCAGCGCCTTTTTGTTTGAGCCAATCGCGGTCGCCTTGCCGATTCCGTGCTCTGATTGGCGATTTGAATTTTCGGCGGGAAGGTTGGGCCACTCGACAAACTTGAGCTAGGTGCCCTTTCTTCCCACCGCCGACATGTTGCGT